>NC_042957.1:11005816-11305816 GCF_901001165.1 Salmo trutta | reverse complement strand
TCCCCCACACAGCGGAGAAGGTGACGTCTCTGGGGAAAGACTGGCACAAGTTCTGTCTGAAATGTGAGCGTTGTAACAAGACCCTGAACCCAGGGGGCCATGCTGAGGTAAGAGGATTCAGTAGCTTACACTCATAGAAAAATAGGTGCTATCTAGAGTGGGCTCCCGAGTGGCGCACTGCATCTCAGCGCTAGAGGCGTCACTACAGACCCTGGTTCGATTCCAGGCTGTATCACAACCGGCCGTGATTGGGTGTCCCATAGGGCGGTTTACAATTGGCCCAGCGTCATTCGGATTAGGGTTTGGCCGGGGTAGGCGGTCATTGTAAATAAGAATTTGTTCTTAACTGACTTCCTTAGCTAAATAAAGGTTAAATAAAAAAAATACAAAATAAAATAGAACTGAAAAGGGTTCTTTGGCTGACTCCAACGGAGAACCCTTTGAATAACCCTTTTTGGTTCCAGGTAGAACCCTTTGAATAACCCTTTTTGGTTCCAGGTAGAACCCTTTTGGCTTCCAAAAAGGTTTCTACATTTTTTCACACAGAAACAGTCAGAAACTGCAGGGAGTGTTGTGTACAATAGAGAGGAGTAACTAAGAGGACATTTTGGCTCTGTTCCCATAGATCTCTGGGAAGGTTATGGAGGGTTAAGGTCTCACGAGGAGAGTATCGGCATTCTGAGAGAGTATTCTGACGGAGCCTGTTCATCAATATAGGTACTGTACAGTACTATACAGGGACCTAGGCCAGTTACGAACAGAGAGGATTCTTCTATAGTTCATTTAGGGTACAGTAGGCTACTAAAGAGTGGGGTGCTATCATGTGTAGTGTGCAGTGCATCTAAAATCCATTGGTTTCCTCTCATTTCTGTTGCTTGTTTCACATATCCAAAGATCCCTCTAAAGCTACACCGGCTGTTTTAAACTCAAGTCAGTCATGTAGCATTCAATGCTAGAGTGGACGTCAATATGTTATAGTGGCATTTTTACTTCAAGTTATACCAAGATCCATGGGGCGGCAGGGTAGCCTAGTGGTTGGAGCGTTGGACTAGTAACCGAAAGCTTGCAAGTTCAAATTCCCAAGGTACAAATATGTAATTCTGCCCCTGAACAGACAGTTAACCCACTGTTCCTTGGCTGTCATTGAAAATAAGAATTTGTTAAATAAATGTGAAAAGAAGTGTGTTTGTTCCCAGATACTTCTTCTGCTCATTGTCTTTCCCTCTGTTCACAGCATGATGGAACTCCGTACTGCCACAAGCCATGCTATGCTGCCCTCTTTGGACCAAAAGGTGCAATGCATTAACTTTATAGCCATCCATTATTTAGTTATGTGTGCTTTATGTGCTTACAGTAAGCCTATAAGATAGGCCTAAAGTATGCGTTTGCAGGGAGACTTATAAAAGGAAACTATGATCAATGTGTTTGTATGTTGACTGAATTAAGCATTTCTCTCTGTAGGTGTGAATATCGGAGGTGCTGGCTCTTATGTCTACGAGGCTCCTGTCAATGATACCCCTGCCAGCGTTTCCACGGAAACAGAGGCCAAACCTGAGGAGAAGAAAGCTCATGCCAGAGGCCCAGTGAAGGGTAAGCAACATGAAAGAAAAGAGTAACAGATCTGCTGTCGTGTTATTATATCCCGTATGAAGGTAACAGTGTATTTTCACCACTGGCTGTAACAAGCCTCTTCTTCTCAATCTCTTTTTGACACAGCCGCAAGCTTCTCAACTTTCTCTGGAGAACCCAGTAAATGTCCAAGGTGCAGCAAGACAGTGTATTTCGGTACGTGTGTTATGTTATTGCCCATGCCATATTGGAGCTCTTATGTGCTAATGTGTGTGTGGACACAAACTCACATCCTCCCACTCACATCCTCTGTGAGTGGGTGTCCAGGGGAATATGGTGAGGTGGAGGAACGTTGTTTCCATGGTGATATGTCTGACATTTGTGTGTGTGTGTGTGTGTTATGTGTATGTGTATGTGTGTGTGTGTGTGTGTGTGTGTGTGTGTGTGTGTGTGTGTGTGTGTGTGTGTGTGTTTGTGCAGCTGAGAAGGTGACGTCCCTGGGGAAGGACTGGCATAGACCCTGTCTGCGCTGTGAGAGATGCAGCAAGACCCTGGCCCCAGGCAGTCACGCAGAGGTGACAGACAGAAAATTGGGGGGAGGGGGGTGTGTTGGATGGAGAGGGGGATGTGGGGAGGGGGGAAATGAGACAGATTCCAGGAAGCAGAGCCATAGAAATACAGTTAGACAACGGCTGCTGGGCCACCCTTCACATACAGTAACATTGACTTGAATGGGAATCAGAGTCAGATTCACCTTTTTTCACCAAGTACATTTTCACATACACAGAATTTGACATGAAGTGGTGCTGCTAGCAATATACAAAATATACAGACAGAATGTAGAAAAAGGAATTTACACATAATCTACACAATCTACATACAGTATATGTAATATAAATACAATAAACATAGAACAATTACACATGATAGAAGAGTAGATTCTAAATGATAGTTGAAAATGTGCTGAGAATATACTGAGAATATACTGAGAATATACTGACACTGTACCATTTACAGTGGAATATACAGAGACTGTACCATTTACAGTGGAATATACAGAGACTGTACCATTTACAGTGGAATATACAGAGACTGTATCATTTACAGTGAAATATACTGAGACTGTACCATTTACAGTGGGATATACTGACACTGTACCATTTACAGTGGAATATACAGAGACTGTACCATTTACAGTGGAATATACTGAGACTGTACAATTTACAATGGAATATACTGAGACTGTATCATTTACAGTGAAATATACTGAGACTGTACCATTTACAGTGGGATATACTGACACTGTACCATTTACAGTGGAATATACAGAGACTGTACCATTTACAGTGGAATATACTGACACTGTATCATTTACAGTGGAATATACTGAGACTGTACAATTTACAATGGAATATACTGAGACTGTATCATTTACAGTGAAATATACTGAGACTGTACCATTTACAGTGGGATATACTGACACTGTACCATTTACAGTGGAATATACAGAGACTGTACCATTTACAGTGGAATATACTGACACTGTATCATTTACAGTGGAATATACTGAGACTGTACAATTTACAATGGAATATACAGAGACTGTATCATTTACAGTGAAATATACTGAGACTGTACCATTTACAATGGAATATACTACAGTGCATATACACTATACTACACTGTGTATATATTGCAGTGCAAATGTAGTGTAGTGCGGTAGTTCTACTTCTACGGCCATAGATAGATACAGTATTTCTATGGCCATAGATAGATACAGTATTTCTATAGCCATAGATATATATATAGTATTTATATGGCCATAGATATAAACTCAGCAAAAAAAGAAGTGTCCTCTCACTGTCAACTGCGTTTATTTTCAGCAAACTTAAAATCCGAAAATATTTGTATGAACATAAGAAGATTCAACAACTGAGACATAAACTGAACAAGTTCCACAGACATGTGACTAACAGAAATGGAATAATGTGTCCCTGAACAAAGGAGGGGGGGTCAAAATCAAAAGTAACAGTCAGTTATCTGGTGTGGCCACCAGCTGCATTAAGTACTGCAGTGCATCTCTTCCTCATGGACTGCACCAGGTTTGCCAGTTCTTGCTGTGAGATGTTACCCCACTCTTCCACCAAGGCACCTGCAAGTTCCCGGATATTTATGGGGGGAATGGCCCTAGCCCTCACCCTCCAATCCAACAGGTCCCAGACCTGCTCAATGGGAATGAGATGCGGGCTCTTCGCTGGACACGGCAGAACACTGACATTCCTGTCTTGCAGGAAATCACGCACAGAACGAGCAATATGACTGGTGGCATTGTCATGCTGGAGGGTTATGTCAGGATGAGCCTGCAGGAAGGGTACCACATGAGGGAGGAGGATGTCTTCCCTGTAACGCACAGCGTTGAGATTGCCTGCAATGACAACAAGCTCAGTCCGATGATGCTGTGACACACCGCCCCAAACCATGACGGACCTTCCACCTCCAAATCGATCCCGCTCCAGAGTACAGGCCTCGGTGTAACGCTTATTCCTTCGATGATAAATGCGAATCCGAACATCACCCCTGGTGAGACAAAACCGCGACTCGTCAGTGAAGAGCACTTTTTGCCAGTCCTGTCTGGTCCAGCGATGGTGGGTTTGTGCCCATAGGCGACGTTGTTCCCGGTGATGTCTGGTGAGGACCTGCCTTACAACAGGCATACAAGCCCCCAGTCCAGCCTCTCAGCCTATTGCGGACAGTCTGAGCACTGATGGAGGGATTGTGCGTTCCTGGTGTAACTCGGGCAGTTGTTGTTCCATCCTGTACCTGTCCCGCAGGTGTGATGTTCGGATGTACCGATCCTGTGCAGGTGTTGTTACACGAGGTCTGCCACTGCAAGGACGATCAGCTGTCCGTCCTGTCTCCCTGTAGTGCTGTCTTAGGTGTCTCACAGTACGAACCTTGCCATTTATTGCCCTGGCCACATCTGCAGTCCTCATGCCTCCTTGCAGCATGCCTAAGGCACGTTTGTGCAGAGGAGCAGGGACCCTGGGCATCTTTCTTTTGGAGTTTTTCAGAGTCAGTAGAATGGCCTCTTTAGTGTCCTAAGTTTTCATAACTGTGACCTTAATTGCCTACCATCTGTAAGATGTTAGTGTCTTAACGAACGTTCCACAGGTGCATGTTCATTAATTGTTCATGGTTCATTGAACAAGCATGGGAAACAGTGTTTAACTTGTTTACAATGAAGATCTGTGAAGTTATTTGGATTTTCACGAATTCTCTTTGAAAGACAGGATCCTGAAAAGGGGACGTTTCTTTTTTTGCTGAGTTTATATATAGTATTTTTGTGGCCATAGATAGTTCCTGCCACAGCTTTAAAGGTATCTGTATCTGTCTCAGTACAGTACATTTATTCATTCCATTCTGTTACAGCATGATGGGCAGGCCTACTGCCACAAACCGTGCTACGCCACCCTGTTTGGGCCCAAAGGTAGGCTCACTCACTCAAAACTTTCTTCCTCTTAACCACACGAAAGATAAAACGCCTTATTGCTATGGTTTACAATGATTATGATATTTCATATACTGTATATCACCATATTCTGACGTCTTTCTATTGTCCCATTCCAGGGGTGAACACTGGAGGTGTAGGAAGCTACATCTACAATGAACCCAGCACTGAGGCAGAGACTGAGGCCCAGCCTTGAGTTTACCCATACCCACCTCCACCCCCACCCAGACCTCTTCAACATTGCCTCCCTTACCCTGGCCTTGTTACTAACCCCAGTCATAGATAGACTCACCTTATCTGTATTTCCAACCTCTGCCTTCACGTTCGACTACTGTTCGAAAAAAAACACATGTCAAATAATACATAGTGTAGGCCTAACTCACGAGATGGATATTTAGAATGTTCTGTTGTATTTCTACATTATTTATACCTCCATTTTGTATACGAAATGTCATCTTTATAGCTTCTCCCTTCTCCCATCTAGCTTCTCCCAGTGAAATACACAGTAGGGTCATGGGTGTCCCCTACCTCGTTGTTCGTGTCAAATGAACAGTTGTGTGTAAGATGTACAGTACACTGTTTATTAAATGATAAGTCGCCATATGGTTTGACTCTACACAATACAGCACAGACCTATAGGGGAAGATTTGGGGGTGGTAGGCCTACTGTTTGTCATTCCCTAAAAACAATGTAATTTGTCTGTGCACCTGTAATGACATGGCAGACACAACGGCCATGTTGATTTCCAAGCTATCCGCTATGGGCCTATTTTCACCCTGCAGTATAGAGACAGAGTAGATAGATAGAACATACGCCTACTAGGAATGTGCATTAGTATTAGCTTATTGTTGTTGGTGATTGAATATGTTTTGTACTTTGGGTCTTTGAGTACCAAATGTGTGTTACTGAGAAGAACAGTGGTCATCAGAGGTTTTCTACAATAAAATTGTGAGAACATGAAAGGTTGTTTTGTGTCTTATTTGGCGAAATATGTAAGGGTTTTACTATACAGGAAGCTGTGAATGTATTACATATTGGTAGCTACAGTCTAATTACAGTGTACAGTCGTGGCCAAAAGTTTTGAGAATGGCACAAATATAAATTTTCACAAAGTCTGCTGCCTCAGTTTGTATCATGGCAATTTGCATATACTCCAGAATGTTATGAAGAGTGATCAGATGAATTGCAAAGTCCCTCTTTGCCATGCAAATGAACTGAATCCCAAAAATACATTTCCACTGCATTTCAGCCCTGCCACAAAAGGACCAGCTGACATCATGTCAGTGATTCTCTCGTTAACACAGGTGTGAGTGTTGACAAGGACAAGGCTGGAGATCACTCTGTCATGCTGATTGAGTTCGAATAACAGACTGGAAGCTTCAAAAGGAGGGTGGTGCTTGGAATCATTGTTCTTCCTCTGTCAATCATGGTTACCTGCAAGGAAACACTTGCCGTCATCATTGCTTTGCACAAAAAGGGCTTCACAGGCAAGGATATTGCTGCCAGTAAGATTGCACCTAAATCAACCATTTATCGGATCATCAAAAACTTCAAGGAGAACGGTTCAATTGTTGCGAAGAAGGCTTCAGGGCACCCAAGAAAATCCAGCAAGCGCCAGGACCGTGTCCTAAAGTTGATTCAGCTGCGGGATCGGGGCTCCACCAGTACAGAGCTTGCTCAGGAATGGCAGCAGGCAGGTGTGAGTGCATCTGCACGCACAGTGAGTCGAAGACTTTTGGAGGATGGCTTGGTGTCAAGAAGGGCAGCAAAGAAGCCACTTCTCTCCAGGAAAAACATCAGACTGATATTCTGCAAAAGGTACAGGGATTGGACTGCTGAGGACTGGGGTAAAGTCATTGTCTCTGATGAATCCCCTTTCCGATTAATTGTTGCATCCGGAAAAAAGCTTGTCCTGAGAAGACAAGGTGAGCGCTACCATCAGTCCTGTGTCATGCCAACAGTAAAGCATCCTGAGACCATTCATGTGTGGGGTTGCTTCTCAGCCAAGGGAGTGGGCTCACTCATCATTTTGCCTAAGAACACAGCCATGAATAAAGATTGGTACCAACACATCCTCCGAGAGCAACTTCTCCCAACCATCCAGGAACAGTTTGGTGACGAACAATGCCTTTTCCAGCATGATGGAGCATCTTGCCATAAGGAAAAAGTGATAACTAATTGGCTAGGGGAACAAAACATCGAAATGTTGGGTCCATGGCCAGGAAACTCCCCAGACCTTAATCCCATTGAGAACTTGTGGTCAATCCTCAAGAGGCAGGTGGACAAACAAAAACCCACAAATTCTGACAAACTCCAAGCAGTTAATTGACAGCATGCCAGGGCGGATTGCAGAGGTCTTGAAAAAGAACGGTCAACACTGCAAATATTGACTCTTTGCATCAACTTCATGTAATTGTCAATAAAAGTTGACACTTATGAAATGCTTATAATTATACTTCAGTATTCCATAGTAATATCTGACAAAAATATCTGAAGACACTGAAGCAGCAAACTGTGGAAATGAATATTTGTGTCATTCTCAAAACTTTTGGCCACGACTGTACAGTGGGTAGTGATCACTATCATCCTATCACGAGGGAGGAAGAATCAGTAGGAGATGGATATTTGGGAAAGTGGAGTGGGGTCTGTTTCAGGAGTTGAGTGGTGCCCCTTACGTGACATCACCAATGTCTACCAGCAGGGTGCGACTACTCGTTATGTAGCGAGGTGTCACGAGCACGTGAGCATGTGAAGGCTTTGCAAAGCCTTGTGGATGTTGTTGTTCATTCCTTGCTCACTGTGTTACATACATATTGTAAGTGAAACATTAAAGTCTTCGCTTTAATGTCAGCTGCGATTATTGTGGCCGCTGTCATCGGCGGTGGAATACTGCTAATTGTTCGCAGAATGTTCCCCCGGAAGAAAGCGGTCGAGTTGCTCCGGTACCCGGCCGATATGATGCGGGGAAAGACGGTCATTGTGACCGGGGCGAACAGCGGCATAGGGAAGGCCGCGGCCGGGGAGCTGCTCAAACTCCAGGCCCGGGTGATCATGGCCTGTCGGGACCAGCAGATGGCTGAGGAAGCAGCGCAGGACATCAAGAAGCAAGCGGGACCAGAGCACGGAGAGGTGGTGATCAAACACCTGGACCTCGCCTCGCTTCAGTCTGTGCGGAGCTTTTGCGAGGAGATCCTGAAGGTAAATGTGCATTTTGCTGAAACTTTATTGGGGTCAGTCTAGGCCAAATAACTATTGTACATAAGCAAAAATGTCAATGTTATTCTGGTCCGCGAAGATAAAAGACTGATGCAGTGGAATATTCTGTTGTTTGAGCTATTGGAGGGTCTCGTCTCGTTCATTCCATGACCATCATACTGGGGCTGTGATTTAAATGAAGGTTACCTTTCAAAGCGCCATAGTGAGCTGTCCAACGTTTTGAAACAGTCACATGTACACATTCATTTTGCGTTTGTTTACTAAAGCTATCAACATCAATTCAGCTGTAAAGGGATTACATTTAGAGATAAGGTCTTCCTTATTCCAATTCCTTCACCTGAAATCACTTGCGTTGATTGTAGTTTCTTACTCATGAATGATTGAGGTATAGAGACCAACATGACACCACTAAACAAAACCCCTCCACTAATGGTACAGTATGTGTGCCTCATACATGCCTGTCTTCCTCTGACTGCCCCTGTTAGGAAGAACAACAGGTCGACGTGCTCATCAACAACGCAGGAATTTACCAGTGTCCCTACATGAAGACAGAGGAGGGTTTTGAGATGCAGCTGGGGGTCAACCACCTGGGTCACTTCCTCCTCACCCACCTCCTGTTGGACCTCCTCAAGCGCTCCTCCCCCAGCCGCGTGGTGGTGGTCTCCTCCAAGCTCTACAAGTATGGCACCATCAACTTCGACGACCTCAACAGGTGTGGTTGGTTCATGTTATGTTGTGTATATTGTGTTTTTACCTGGATCCCATTCATTAGTGCAGGCTGTAGCAAAACGGTTTGCACAAAAAACCCTATTGTTTATTATTGGACAATAGTTCAAGTTAGTCTTTCCCTGTTTCGGTCAGTTTTCTTTATTTTGGTGCCTAAAGAACACAACCCTTGTGTAATGTCTGTTGTGTTTCTATGGATGATTCTCCCCTTGAGGGATAATGTTTTCTACTTCTATCACCGCTATAGTGAGAGAAGCTACAACAAAGCCTTCTGCTACAGCCAGAGCAAGCTGGCTAATCTGCTCTTCACCCACCAGCTGGCCCGGCGCCTGGAGGAGGAGGGCGTCACGGGGGTAACGGTCAACGCCCTCACCCCAGGCATCGTGAGGACCAGGTTGGGCAGGCACATCCACATCCCCTTCCTGGCCAAACCTCTCTTTTACCTGGCCTCGTTGTTCTTCTTCAAGAGCCCACTGGAGGGTGCTCAGACGCCACTCTACCTGGCGTGTTCACCCGACGTGGAGGGCGTGGCGGGGAAGTGCTTCGCTAACTGCGAGGAGGAGGAGCTGATGCCCAAGGCGACGGACGATCATGTGGCCAAGAGACTGTGGGACCTGAGTGAGACCATGGTGGGGATAAAAACTCAATAAGGGACCTGGGATCCAGACTCTCATAGAGACCATATGAGAGACTTGCCCTGGGAATCAAGTGAATTGGGAGATGATTGATTGAGACTTCTTGTGGTTTCATTGGAACTGGGGTCAGTGGGTAAAGTTTCCACTGTTTTTAATTAACCTCGGTATGTGGGTATGTGCGTGTGTGTGGGTGGGTGCGTGTGTGTGTGTGCGTGCATGCGTGGGTGCGTGCACGTATAATTGTGTGATGTGCAAATGAGGTGTGGATGGAGTGCGAGTGGGATTGGAGGTGTGCATGCAGAGTGCTAATACTGTGAGCAACGTGCCTGTGAAACTGACAACTGCAGCCTTCCATGAATGTGTAACTAAGTATATCCGTTCCCATAGGAACCAGCTATTCTATCTTCTGTACCGTCTTCACCAGTGTTCACTGAATCACAAGTTCACACAGTCAAAGTGGAGGGGAGCTAATTCCCAGTAGCGATTATCAAAGGGGAGCTGGACTGTCATATTTGCTTTTACCGAGTGCTAACATGATTGGTTATAGTGCTATAGAAATATCCCCGGGGTGGTTTGAAAAGCCAACAGGTATCTAGTTCAGCAGCTGTAAATAAATGCGAAGGCAGCTAAGCTCATGCATCCTGCAGCATGCACTTGGCAGCGTTACCTAATCCAGTTTTCCTCTCATGAGGTGATTGAAGTGTAAATTCGTCGCCCTCTCCTGTGACAGGATGGACGGGAACAATAAAGTTGACAATGAGATTCAGACAGATGAAGCTGTGGGGATTCCTTCCTCTGGATAGATGCTATTTCTCAAGTCATTCCCTTTTCGCTCCAGAGTGAGTGAGAGGGGGGAATGTGTTTTCAATGTCAATGCGGAGGTAAGGCTAATGCTATGAATTATATAGTCAAACAAAATAGTCGACAATCCGAAGATAATTTCTCAACAGGTGTATGTGCGCACACACACAGTTTGATCTGAATGCTTTTAAACCCATTACAGTGACATTGTATCTGTGATCTTTTACACTAAATGACATTATATTTATCTCCCACACACTAAAACAGTTGAGGCAGCCTTGGAGCATCAAAATGCGTAGTTTGTGCTTTATTAGTTTAAACGAAACAACAGAAATATAGAAACATGCATGATGGTGTGATAGTAACAAGCATGCAGTTGCTTGATGGGGGTATGAGAATGAGAATCTGAGGTAGAGTGGGACAGGAAAACTTATCCAAAGGTTATAGAGAAAAAATAGTATCAACGGGTAGGACAAATATTTACATCTCAAAAGAAGTCCATTGTTAACAAAGTAATACCTACATTGAACGGTCTCTTTAAGTGCTCTGTATATTTTAAAATCATGTCAAAGCAAAAACTGAATGAGTGGACAGAGCTACACTGAAATGGGTTCAGCCTAGGGGCATCTATATTTTTTTGTAAAAACACCTAGTACTGCAACTTTAACCCATTCCCCAGGATCTTTACTGTATAGTCCTGCAACTTTAACCCATTCCCCAGGCCCTTTACTGTATAGTCCTGCAACTTTAACCCATTCCCCAGGACCTTTACTGTATAGTGCTGCAACTTTAACCCATTCCCCAGGACCTTTACTGTATAGTGCTGCAACTTTAACCCATTCCCCAGGCCTTTTACTGTATAGTGCTGCAACTTTAACCCATTCCCCAGGACCTTTACTGTATAGTACTGCAACTTTAACCCATTCCCCAGGACCTTTACTGTATAGTACTGCAATGTTTACCAGGATACCTCATTGGTCATACATATTTTACTCTGCATAAATGCAGCACAGTTTTCAGCCTGTGATTGACAATAAACAAATCTATAATTGTAGTTTACACAGTCCTCTGAATCTTCAAATTCTGAGGACTCTATTCAATCCACATTGCGGAAGTTCAGCTTTAAAGCGTGATTGAAATTTAAAGGCAATGTTCCCGCTTTAAGGGAGGCTGCATTCACGTTAAACGCTGCATATGTCGGGTCAATCGGAATTCACCTTTACATTTCTATGGCGGAATCTTTAAAGATTGAATAGAGCCCCAAGTATCTCTCTTTGATTGGCAGATGCTCTTAACCAGACATATTTACAATGTAGTAATTTCTATTACATTTTTGTTGTTGTAATTAAATATATGAATATATTTCAACAGTTACTTTAAATATTTCCTTTGTCTACAAGCTCACTGTGCTTTGTGTACAGCACATGGAACGACTGGTCTCTGGTACCTCCAAAGACTATTTTATGTACCAAATGTACCAAAGGTAGCAAAGTATTTTCCTATAGGCCCCACTCATATGGCACAGTAATGAATTGTCAATTCACCTGACCCAAACTAGTGATGCGAACCACTAGTTTGTCAGTTTTTCACAGCTGTGGAAACAATCTGATAAATTCATGCTTAATTACTGTATCTTCCAACTGTCCTTTCAAACTGGATGTCCTTAAACTGAACAACTGGCTAGCCTCACACTAATCAATATGTTTTTCTAGATTCACCAAGACTTCTCACCTCACATCCCACCAGGGAAAGAGATGGATAAAAAGAGAGAGACCAGTAAGTCAGAATACCTTCTTCTCTCAGTTCAGAAGTGTTCCATACAGCTGGGCTTTGGTGAGACTGTCCTTTCTGGAAAGTCCCAATGTGCCAAAATTGTGATACTGCGGTGGAGGGGGACAAGGTGGTGGCGGGGGCGGTGGTGGACTGCCCTGGGGGGGCGAAGGGGGCTGCATCTCGGACTGGTAGTGCTGCTGCAGTTCGGCAGTCATCTCCAGGGACCTCTGGTTTAGGGACTCATTGGAGCTGTTGGGGCTGATGTCCACGTACTCCTTGGTCTGTCCCGCTCCTCCACCCCCTCCCCCGGCCCCCGCCACATCAAAGCTGCCCTCCCTGTTTTTGGGGCTCCCTGAGTGGTAAAGGCTGGGCTCCGACTCGTGGCTGTCCTCCTTGGCCCGGTAGAGATGGGTCTGGTGGGCCTGCTGGTTGTGGGACTGATGGGACTGACGGAGGCCCCCCACAGGGCTGCACTCAGGGCTGGGTGTTGAGAAGCACACCGGGGGGTCCATGATGGGTCCTACCCCTCCCTGGTAGTAGTCGGGCCCCTCCTGGAAGCTGCTGTAGAGGGGTCCAAGGCGGATCTTGGCGGGCCGAACTGAGAAGTGCTGCTCGGAGAAGCTGTAGGGCGAGGCCCGACCGGGCGAGCAGTATGAGTGGGAGTTTAGATCCTCCGCGCTCAGCTGCCTCCAGCGGCCAATCGGCTCCTCCTCCTCTGGCGCCAGCGTGCTGCCGCGGCGGCTGTCTCCGTAGGCAACGCTTGGTGAGGAGGAGGGAGGGAGGGGTTCGTAGGGCTCGCTGAAGCACGAGGACATGGTGCGGCTGTAGACGGGTGAGCTGCCATTCTGGTGGTGTGCTCCACCATGATCGCCGGCCTGCTGGAAGACGGCGTGGACCTTGGCAAAGCCTCCACCGCTGGGACTGTCCTTCTCCCAAGAAGAGTCGCTCTTCCTCTCATAGTCTCCCCCATCCCTCCAGTCCATGTAGAGGGAGTGGTGGTGGGGAGAGGAGGCTGTGCTGCTGGGGGGGCCATTGCCTTTGTTGTCGTCTGAGCCCCCTCCGCTGAAGCTGGAGTAGGAGCTGCCTGAGGCGGGGCCCAGAGAGGTGGGGAACTTGGCGAAGCACTCCTGGGAGAAGCCAGATCTCAGCCCCAACAAGGTACCCTCCTCTGGGTTACTGTCCGTGGAGTTCTGGGGGCCGTAGAGCAGCTTCCTCTGGCTGTGGACGTCCATGCTTGGCCTGCGTTCGCGGTTCTGATCGACCGGGCAATAGAGGGCTGTGTCGCTGCTGTACAGGTCTGACTTGTATGCTGCCCGGAAGCCCAGGCGCTCGTCTCTGTCCAGGAGGAAGCCTTGGTCCTGGGGCTGGGGGCTAGGCGAGCTGGAAGCTTGGCTGCCGCTGCAGGCCTCGTCGGGCTTCTCCAATACCTTGGCGATGACGGAGGCGGGGACGGAGTCAGCGTAGACGGTGTGGCAAAGAGGTGAGCCATCCATGTGCATGGTCACTCGTTCCTGGAATTCAGCAGGCAACTGAGAAAGAGAGAGAGAGAGAGAGAAATTGTAATAAAGCGACCGATGGTGAGAGTGCAAAGTTCATGAAAGATGTAAAAAAGACATAGAAACTACAAACATTATTTTAACACATTTGCAACAACGTGTTGATAATGGCACCATATGGAAAACAGACAGGAATTCAACTTTAAACCATAACCTGAAGTTAAAAGGTGGAACTGTTGTCGAACAAACACAGTGCATTCGGAAAGTATTCATATCCCTTGACTTTACTTTTTATTTTGTTACATTACAGCCTTATTCCAAAATTGATTTAAATAAATTCCCCTCATCAAACTACACACAATGCCACAAAAAGAAAAAGAAAAACAGGTTTTTATTAATTTTTGCAAATTTATAAAAATAAAAAACAGAAATACCACATTTACATAAGTATTCAGACCCTTTACTCAGTACTTTGTTGAAGCACCTTTGGCAGCGATTATAGCCTTGAGTCTTCTTGGGTATGACGCTACCAGCTTGGCACACCTGTGTTTGGTGAGTTTCTCCCATTCTTCTCTGCAGATCCTCTCAAGCTCTGTCAGGTTGGATGGGGAGCGTCGCTGCACAGCTATTTTCAGGTCTCTCCAGAGACGTTCAATCAGGTTCAAGTCCGGGCTTTGGCTGGGCCACTCAAGGACATTCAGAGACTTGTTCCAAAGCCACTCCTACGTTGTCTTGGTTGTGTGCTTAGGGTTGTTGTCCTGTTGGAAGGTGACCCTTCACCCCAGTCTGAGGTTCTGAGCACTCTGGAGCAGGTTTACATCAAGGATCTCTCTGTACTTTGCTCTATTCATCTTTGCCTCAATCCTGACTAGTCTCCCAGTCCCTTCCGCTGAAAAGCCTCCACACAGCATGATGCTGCCACCACCATGCTTCACTGTAGGGATGGTGCCAGGGACCTTCCAGACATGACGCTTGGCATTCAGGCCAAAGAGTTAAATCTTGGTTTCATCAGACCTGAGAATATTGTTTCTCATGGTCTGAGAGTCTTTAGGTGCCCTTTGGCAAACTCCAAGCGGGCTGTCATGTGCCTTTTACTGACGAGTGGCTTCCATCTGGCCACTCTACCATAAAGGTCTGATTGGTGGAGTGCTACAGAGGTGGTTGTCCTTCTGAAAGGTTCTCCCATCTCCACAGAGGGACTCTAGTGCTCTGTCAGAGTGACCATCAGGTCTTTATTCATATTTTTTTTACACCTTTTTCTCCCCAATTTCATGATATCCAATTGGTAGTTACGGTCTTGTCCCATCGCTGCAACTCCCGTACGCACTCGGGAGAGGGGAATGTCGAGAGCCGTGCGTCCTCCAAAACAGGACCCCACCAAGCCGCACTGCTTCTTGAGACAATGCACGCTTAACCCGGAACCCAGCCGCACTAATGTGTCGGAGAAAACGCTGTACACCTGGCGACCGTGTCAGCGTGCATTACACCCGGCCCGCCACAGGAGTTGCTAGAGCGCAATGGGACAAGGACAACCCGGCCGGCCAAACCCTCCCCGGACTCGGAAGACGCTGGGAAAATTGTACCCCGCGTCATGGGTCTCCCGGTCGCTGCCGGCTGCAACACAGCCTGGGATCAAACCAGGATCTGTAGTGAAGCCTCAAGCACTGCAGTGCCTTAGACCGCTGCGCCACTGGGGAGGCCTCTATATAAATTACCCCAAAAATCCTAAAAACCTGTTTTCGCATTGTCGTTATGGTATATTGAGTGTAGATTGCTGAGAAAAAATATATATTTAATACATTTTAGAATAAGGCTGTAACGTAAGAAAATATGGAAGAAGTCAAGGGGTCTGAATACTTTCCAAAGGCACTGTACATCATGAGATCATTAGTTTGATATTTGTACCCAGGTTCTACTCTTCTGGGCAACTCTCGATGCAAACTGAAATGCACTAGAAACCTGTTGCTGCCACCTCTCCATTGCAACAAGAATTAAGCCAATTGCAGAATGTTATCAACATGAATCTAGTCAACTATCGCTAATAAGAAGGTAGTTAATTATAGCTGCATTGGCTAATAGGAAGTTGCATCACATTTTCACTTTTTATATAAATACCCAATTACCATGAGACATTTACTTGTCAACACGTACAGAGCGGTCCATAATTATTGGATCCCTGATAAAGATGAGCAAAAAAAATGTATAAAATACATAATACAAATACTGAGCTATATTTTATGCAATTTTTTTTTTTGAATGTCAATTATTTTATACCAACATTAGAGAAAAACAAGTAATAAAAAAAAAAAGCTAAAGATAGGAGTCAGTTATTGGATCCTCTTTTTCCAGTACTCCAACACCATGTTGCACCACACTCCATCTATAATTGTTTGATTACTTTCCAGCCCACAAATAAACAGGATGAAGGACATAAGTAGGACTATAACTTTTGACCCCGTTGCGGCGGTGGACAGTATATATCCGAGGTGTGATCTGTTTATTGTTTTCACTCCACATAGGAACAACACACACTCATATAGTCCAGCGGAGGCTGCAGAGGGGAGGACGGCTCATAATAATGGCTGAAATGGAGCAAATGGAATTGCATCAAACACATGGAAACCACATGTTTGATGTATTGGATACCATTGCACTTATTCTGCTCCAGCCATTACCATGAGCCCGTCCTTCCCAATTAATGTGCCACCAACCTCCTGTGATAGAGTACACACACACATATGAACACACACACCCCGCAGGGGACCCATCACTAGTTTATTATGTAACTGATAAATCGTGTTTGCATTGATATTTCCATTCTGTCCTCATTGTGCCAAATGTGATAAGGCATTTTTTAACGGTATAGGCAACGTGCCAGCTTTGGAATCTGCTCTTGCCATGCAGGCTGGGCACGAGGCCCAGGGCTAATACAGTGGAAAGCCTTGCCAATCCGCCCTGGCACTAACGCACTGATCAATACTCAGTTGTTCCTTTGCTGCTGGGCAACAAAAGTAGCATGGGCACTGTTGGGCACACTCAAATCTCCATCTACCACTGCATATATTTAGCGGTTAGTGACTTAGTGCTTCGCTATCTTCCATCAATTACTCACCCATCTGTCACATAGTGTAGCTACAGCTTTCCATTGTTAATCACTGTCAAACATTTGCTTCATTCGCAATCCATCAGTGGAGTAATCATGATTCAGACTGTTGATATATTGGAAGTTTAGAACTGCATGAGCTTGTGTTGAGAGCCCAGGTTTTAGCCCTTAATCCTTGCTCATGCATTGATCGATGTCAACGGATCAAGACTCATGCAAATATTTGCAGCCCTGTACAACGTGTCCATACCTCAAACACTCAAAGTATTTGATACAAAGCTAATTCTAAATTTGAACCCAGTTGGTCTGATTGGTAGTGCTGTTGGTGGAGGACTCACCTCAGAAAGCTGGGTCCTATAATGGGACTTGTTGCACTGGAGCAACTGGGCGGCCAGGTTACAGTCCTTCCTGTACAGGTCCTATAGGACAGAATGTGTTACACTGTGTTAGAAGAAAATATGCTTTAAAGAGTTAATCTAAAGAACACACAGCACTGACTTAGGAGAGGAGCCAGAACCGGGACTTGAACTCAGGTCTGTCTTAGTGCAACACCTTTGCTATTACACAAAGAATTCGTAACCTCTTGGCGAGGACGCTATAGGTGATGTATACTAAGGTCGTTACAATAAACTTTGAGGGTTGGGACTACACTTTTGATGACCTCTACATCTGACCTCATAGAGTGTTGATAGAGTCCCTACTAGCCAGGCCCTTACATTGTCCTCTTGTAGTTTTTCAATGGTCAGCTTGGCCTCCATCAGGTGGTTGTTGAGCACGATGATCTCTCTGCTCAGGGCTCTCTTCTCGTTGTCATGGTGCTGAGACTGAGGAAAACAAAGACTCATGTCAGACTCAAATCAGAATCACATTGCAAATACATTATTGTTTTTTCTTTGATTTCATGTAATGTAGCTAATTCCCACTTGGTTTGGAGGGCTGTGGGGTCAGATGAGATTTGCTGTGCCTCAGAGAGTAAATTAGATTGAGGACGGGGGAGAACCCAAGCCAGATACCATATCATGAGTAAACTGCTTAATTGCTTACACATGACTTAAAATGTTCTAAAAGTATTCCTGTGTAATTCTCTGTGCCCCAGATCACACAGGACATAGAAATCACAGAGGCCCTCAACTTGTCGTGACAATCCAACCTTTAACTGGCTAAAACAGCTGAATTTCCCTCTCTGTTCCGGACAAGATCACAGCATAGTAGGTGTTCTCATTATTTAACTGAAAGTTGCATCAGTTTCATATCTACCAACATCTGTAATGATGCATGTATACAGAATTCAGAATGACTATATAATCTTGAGACTCAGAAGAAAAATGTGCCTTTTAGCCTCCAGGCCTTTCTAGCCATCATGCCTTTAGCCTCCAGGCCTTTCTAGCCATCATGCTTTCAGCCTCCAGGCCTTTCTAGCCATCATGCCTTTAGCCTCCAGGCCTTTCTAGCCATCATGCCTTTAGCCTTCAGGCCTTTCTAGCCATAATGCTTTCAGCCTTCAGGCCTTTCTAGCCATCATGCGTTTAGCTGATGTTTGCCACCAGGGCTATTATACCATCCTGTTTAGTCTCTGGTGCTATTAGTCTCTGGTGCTATTAGCCTCTGGTGCTATTAGCCATTGTATTCTCACATGACTAACTCATATGACTACCTGTACTACAAAGCTCTGTGGCTTTGAGTCTCCTTTCTCTCCAGCCAAGTCAACGTATCAGAAATTACAGCTACAGGCTTCTCCAAGTCAACGTATCAGAAATTACAGCTACAGGCTTCACCAAGTCAACGTATCAGAAATTACAGCTACAGGCTTCACCAAGACAGATTGTACCTCATAAAATGTTTTATAAAACAAGACTCTACTAAGTCCACCAAGACAGCCCTTGCCTTAACTTGGCATTGTGTGCAGCTGTTCCCCCCCAAAATGAATGATCCACATACCAGTTGAAGATTGTCCAGTAGTTAGACATTAAGTTGCATCATCTACAGAAGTTGCTTCTATTTTGAGCCAAATGAACTGTCTGGGGCTTCTGATTGAAGCATAATTTTCTTGCCACTTGCTAGGAATCTCTGGCACTGCCTGGTATCAAGATGGTTGAATTTGGCAAGATCCTGATTAATGTTGGAGACGTTGGATTGTTAGCTTATAATGTTTGGACTATGTCTGCCAAACCTCATATTCCCAGTCCTATTCACTAGTTTTCTTTTTGTCCAGACAGACTCTGGGCATCACTGTAACACTGACTGGATCCTTAGAGCTGGTACTAATCTGAGCAGTGAGGAACAGCTGAATCTGACCATGCCCCGGGAGCAGCATGGAGCCTTCAGTAGGTGTCTGATGTTTAACCCAGTGGACTGGGACATCAACACCATCAGGGAGAATGGATTCAGACCCTTGAGTGCCAGAAGGGATGGGTCTACGACAAGACACTATGAAACCACCATAGTCACTAGTTTTGATCTGGTGTGTGGGGAAGATCATTTAGTTGGAGTCGCACAAACTATGTTCATGGCTGGTATTGTTTTTGGTTCCCGCTTGCTGAATCGTACGGTCATAGACAAACAACTCAGCTACCTGTGGTTCTCATGCAAATGTTTACTGTGACGACAGGCCTGTCTGCAAACCTGTACGTATACCTGGTATCCCAGTTTATACTAGCGGCTGCCCTAGGAGGATATTGAATCAACAGCACTGTATTAGCCACTAAATGGGTTGGAATGACCAGGCGATCCTTTGCCTCCTGTCTAAACTAGATGTTTGCTGGTGTTGGATTGTGTGTCCTGGCTGGTTTGGTGTGCCTCATCTGGGACTGAAGAATTACCCAATATGTGATGGTGGCACCACAGGCACTGTTTCTCATTTACATATGGTTTATTCCGTAGTCAGCAAGGTGGTAACTTGGTCGGGGGAAAACCAAAGAAGCTAACGAGTTGATTCTTAGAGTTGTAGCGAACAACAAACGCAGAGTTCCAGATACTCTACTGGAGTGACAGAGGTGAGGAAAATACAGATACTCTACTGGAGGTGACTGAGGTGAGGAAAATACAGATACTCTACTGGAGGTGACTGAGGTGAGGAAAATACAGATACTCTACTGGAGGTGACTGATGTGAGGAAAATACAGATACTCTACTGGAGTGACAGAGGTGAGGAAAATACATAAATGAGGCATAAAGGTCCTATTTGCTTCACCTGTGCTAAGAAAATATTTCCTTATTTTATCATTTGCATGGTTTGCATTAATCTTTGGCTACTTCTGCCTCTCTCTAAATGTTGTTAAATTTGTCTGGGACATCTTTCTAGTACAGCTGATGTTCAGTGCTCTATCTATTGGCCATGTACCACTGGTGCATCCCTACAGCAGTGTTCAGCAGCCTGTCATTGACTGATGGGGCTCTGGTCTTCCTGCTTCCTGAGACCCAGAGAACAGAACTACCTGACTCTACAGATGAGGCCGAAGGGAAGAGGAATGTGAATATCATGAAGGCAGGAATATGAAAGTGGATGATAGTAATGGTGGAAGAATAACCAAATTGTACTGTAGATTGTTTTTTTGGTTTTTTTTCAGGTTTTTCCCTGGAACGTTCCGGTCAAATCTTGTATAACAAACAATACCTTTTTTAGTGGAACCGTCTCACATTGTAGCCTAAATATGGTTCTTGTCACGCCCTGACCATAGAGAGCCCTTTTATTTCTCTATTTTGGTTAGGTCAGGGTGTGATTTGGGTGGGCATTCTAGATTTTGTATTTCTATGTTCTATTCTATGTTTTTTATTTCTTTGTGTTTGGCTGAGTATGGTTCCTAATCAGAGGCAGCTGTCTATCATTGTCTCTGATTGGGAATCATACTTAGGCAGCCCTTTTTCCCACCTTCAGTTGTGGGATCTTGTTTTTGTATAGCTGTTAGAAGCCTGCAAGACTTTTTGTTTGTTGTCTTGTTTATTGTTGTTTTTTGCTGGTTCACCTTAAATAAAATGATGATGAACCCAACTCACGCTGCGCCTTGGTCTACCCATAACGACGAACGTTACAGTTCTGTTGAGCTACATACCTAAAAGGTTCCAGGTAGAACCCCTTTGGGTACAATGTAGAACCATTCCACAGAGGGTTCTACCTGTAACCAAAAAGGGTGGTATGGGTACAGCCGAAGAACGCTTTCGAAACCCTTTTTTTAACCCTCCTGCTGTGTTCCGGTCGAATTGAACCTTTTTACAAGTTTTCTCTCTGAAAAATGTAGTTAATCTGATTGTCATATAAGGTTCCATGACTTTGTCCACACAGGGCATCTGAACACACAAAATACATTTGGATGATTTTCATTACGTTTTGGGTGTTTTATTTAACATTTGTACACCTGTGGTGTTCCCTGTCAAAAATGACCAGTCATTAGAAATTAATGGGTGAGACTACAATTAGTGTATAAAATTGATTTCAAGAACATGCCCATTCATCAGATGGATACACTTCCTCTCCCAGACCCCCACATGCATGTGTGTTTGAGCACACACACACACACACCTCACTCCCTATTCTTGGCTTCCATGGCAACCCCCACGGGAACCTTTCCCCAACAGAATCTTTCCTCCACGGGAACCACACCTGTTGGCATTCTCACAAACAATCGCTACATTGTTTCAATAATATATAGAACTTTTCTTGCAGCTCTGGTTTAAAAAGCTTTTTAGAGGCCTTGCTCACAATTCATTCTGTGGCAGCCCAATGACCAAACGATATACTGTATGAGAGACTCTTGTTCATATCTTTGATCATGACACTGGTGAGGAGGAGAGAGTCCTTGTTAAACTTTGACACAAAGTAGTCTGTGATAAATAGCACAATATGTTTCATCTGAGTATTTGTTATAGTCAAAATAATCCATACATTATGCTTTTTTTACTAAAGGCCATTACTAGAGGCCATAAATAGCAAATAGAAGTTCAAAACTTGTAATGTTCACAAGAACTTAAGTTGATTAAAAAGATCTAACACAACATTAGGTGATAATATATGTATTATTATGGATTTTTAATCAGCTATAATGGGGCGGTCATTTTGGACCGGGAACACAGAATGAATTAACATGAAACAAACACAACAGGAGGATTAAGAGTGCAATAACTTCAAGCATGCTTTACTTTTGCCCAAAATAAAATAAAACATTTTGTTCTTATCCCAGAAACATAGTTGACCTATTTTTTTACCGGAGGACGCAAAGTGTTTATTGAAGTAAGTGCATTAAAGGTATGTAAATGTTTTGTTTGGTCATTCCAACAAATTGAGTACCTTTGTTTGGTCATTCCGCAAAAGTACCGTTGCTTCCCTTTGATATATTAACTAGAAATTGTCCACAAACATTGGATTTTACAAGCCAAAGAACGCTGTTATGTGAACCCGAACTCTTGTTTTAATATGGTGAAATAATCATTTTTAAATATGTTTTTCAAAAGAAACATTGAACATCTAGTAGTCAAGTCATAGTGTAAAAGGAGGTGAGCAGGCTTTACTCTTTTTGGCCACTTTCTGGTGTGTTGTGGTGGAAAACTGAGTGGGTCGAGCATAACGCGTCAACCCTGTTACCCACAGACAGACAGGCTCAAAATGTTTGTAACAATAAAAAATAAAAATGTGAAGCTTGCATTCAATTGTCCCTCCCTGTTGCACACAACACACTTTCATTCCCCTATCACAAGGGGAATCATGGCTGATTTAGGATGAAATCGTCAACCCTGTTACAGTCAACCCTGTTACGGTCAACCCTGTTACGGTTAACCCTGTTACGATCAACCCTGTTACGGTCAACCCTGTTGCGGTCAACCCTGTTACGGTCAACCCTGTTACGATTAACCCTGTTACGGTCAACCCTGTTACGGTCAACCCTGTTACGATTAACCCTGTTACGGTCAACCCTGTTACGATTAACCCTGTTACGATTAACCCTGTTACGGTCAACCCTGTTACGATTAACCCTGTTACGGTCAACCCTGTTACGATTAACCCTGTTACGATCAACCCTGTTACGGTCAACCCTGTTACGATTAACCCTGTTACGGTCAACCCTGTTACGGTCAACCCTGTTACGATTAACCCTGTTACGGTCAACCCTGTTACGGTCAACCCTGTTACGGTCAACCCTGTTACGGTCAACCCTGTTACGGTCAACCCTGTTACGGTCAACCCTGTTACGATCAACCCTGTTACGGTCAACCCTGTTACGGTCAACCCTGTTACGGTCAACCCTGTTACGGTCAACCCTGTTACGATTAACCCTGTTACGATTAACCCTGTTACGGTCAACCCTGTTACGATTAACCCTGTTACGGTCAACCCTGTTACGGTCAACCCTGTTACTTTATTTGGCACTTACAACAGTAAAAAAATATTTCACCTCGAGATTGGAAAACATAGCTTTTTTATTTTATTTTGGACATCAGAGCAATGTTGAGGAAATCCTATTTGAGTTGGAAAAGGATACTAATATGATAGGAAAGATATACAAATCCTTGCAGAGAGCCTATCCAACTGAAAATATAAAGTATTGGAACCAAGACTTAAATATCAGAAATAACTGACATTGGCACAAGATGGAGGGAGATTATATAGTCGTGTATTGTACAAGATACAAAATTCACAAATTCTGCAGCAGAACGGCAGTCATGTCTTAAGTGGAAAATTAACAATGACTCAATAATTAATTCCTTCTGGGAGTACTATGAAGTCCAACAGTTATGGGCAGAGTTAGAAAGTTGCCTGTCTAAAGTTTTACAATTTAAGATGACTTTGAATCGGTCTATCTGCATATTTCAAAACATGGCATATGAGGTGGCAGTGAGATACCCAATGGGTAGGACTATACTTTTCTCGTCAATCATTTTGAAAAAACTTTTCAACTCCATCGTTAAGACAGTAGATAAATCAAATACATTATTATTTAAATATTGAAAAAGTGTTGGTTACAGAGAGAAATAGAATAGTGCAATTTCAGGGCATAATGGCATAGAGTGTTACATACACTGGAAACTCCCAAGGTATGAAGAATGAGAGTAAAAGTTGGAGTGAGACAAATGGGACGGGGATGGATGCTGTGGGAACATGTGGTTTTGGGGATGGATGCTGTGGGAACATGTGGT
This sequence comes from Salmo trutta, assembly GCF_901001165.1. Lineage (NCBI taxonomy): Eukaryota > Metazoa > Chordata > Actinopteri > Salmoniformes > Salmonidae > Salmo > Salmo trutta. The sequence continues at coordinate 11,281,864 of NC_042957.1, read as the reverse complement.
TTTGGGGATGGATGCTGTGGGAACATGTGGTTTTGGGGATGGATGCTGTGGGAACATGTGGTTTTGGGGATGGATGCTGTGGGAACATGTGGTTTTGGGGATGGATGCTGTGGGAACATGTGGTTTTGGGGATGGATGCTGTGGGAACATGTGGTTTTGGGGATGGATGCTGTGGGAACATGTGGTTTTGGGGATGGATGCTGTGGGAACATGTGGTTTTGGGGATGGATGCTGTGGGAACATGTGGTTTTGGGGATGGATGCTGTGGGAACATGTGGTTTTGGGGATGGATGCTGTGGGAACATGTGGTTTTGGGGATGGATGCTGTGGGAACATGTGGTTTTGGGGATGGATGCTGTGGGAACATGTGGTTTTGAGCAGCTGTGATGGCATTGATGTTTGTTGGAATTTGTGTGCATCTGTTTATTGTAGGTTATATTTTGTTTGACATTTTTATTAAATCTTTAAAAAAGAGAGAGAGAGACTGTTTACATTTTTTTCCCTATCGAACTGCAATAAACTCAGATCAGGAGTTTGTGAAGTGTAAAAAAAGTTTGTCAATTATCTACTGAGCACAGGATAACTACATCATCACCTTGGTAACCCCTAAAGAGGGAGCATCTGAGCTGAATAGACATATAACTGATAAGGATTCACAGCTTAACATCCAATAAAAAAAGACGTATGCGTTTTGATAAATTATTCAGTCCCTCTACGTTCCATGAAACAAAAACCCTCTCCACTCCTCCTCGCTATCAGCCTGCAACATCTTAAAGTTCCAGCTCTTTGTGATCATGATTATCTTTTCCTAAACAGATTCAGAGGGAGATATTCAGCTGTCTATTCAGAGCGAGGAAGAAGACACATGATGATCGTACAATGCTGGAATGGCAGGATGGTTAATTGTATCCTTCCTTTTGCCATCTGACAAAGATGTAAGTCACAAGGCTAGCTCAGAACAATGGGCTTGCTATCCAACTGCCATAGGAAGGAGGACAGGCTATTGAAATAGGCTGCAATTAACGTCAGTGGTACCAACAGCTAGTATATTCATATTCAAATCCATTGCTCAGTGCTTTTCATTGCCTTTTCTAAAGAGTAAAGACCACTGCTTGCTTAGATGTGTGTGCATGCACACACAACTGCAGGTGTACACAAACATGCATGCACGTATGGGCACATGCGCGTGCACACACACACACACACACACACAACACGCACACACAAATATGCACACATTTATGCCTGGACACACACACCTACAGGTGTACACAAACATCCATGAACGTTTTCGCACACTCAAACACAAGCACATACATGCGCATGCATGCACGCACACACACACACACACACACACACACACACACTTCACTTACATTTCTATGGATCTTATCCTCCAGGTCCTGGTTGATCCTCTGCAGTGCTGAGTAGCTGCTTTGTATTCTACCAGGAGACACACAATGACACTGGCTTACCAACTCACACTATTAATAATTGAACACATTCTGCACCCTTTGGATTAATGATGTCTATGCTATGTGTCCGTCATGATAATGCATTCCTGTGTTAGTTTTAGGGCTTTACCTTGATAGGTATCCTGCGTTAGTTTTAGGGCTTTACCTTGATAGGTATCCTGTGTTAGTTTTAGGGCTTTATCTTGATAGGTATCCTGTGTTAGTTTTAGGGCTTTACCTTGATAGGTATCCTGTGTTCGTTTTAGGGCTTTACCTTGATAGGTATCCTGTGTTAGTTTTAGGGCTTTACCTTGATAGGTATCCTGTGTTCGTTTTAGGGCTTTACCTTGATAGGTATCCTGTGTTCGTTTTAGGGCTTTACCTTGATAGGTATCCTGTGTTAGTTTTAGGGCTTTACCTTGATAGGTATCCTGTGTTCGTTTTAGGGCTTTACCTTGATAGGTATCCTGTGTTCATTTTAGGGCTTTACCTTGATAGGTATCCTGTGTTCGTTTTAGGGCTTTACCTTGATAGGTATCCTGTGTTAGTTTTAGGGCTTTACCTTGATAGGTATCCTGTGTTAGTTTTAGGGCTTTACCTTGATAGGTATCCTGCGTTAGTTTTAGGGCTTTACCTTGATAGGTATCCTGTGTTAGTTTTAGGGCTTTACCTTGATAGGTATCCTGTGTTAGTTTTGGGGCTTTACCTTGATAGGTATCCTGTGTTAGTTTTAGGGCTTTACCTTGATAGGTATCCAGTCTGGTATATTTATCCAGTCTGATATATTTCCAGACAGAAAAACACAAAATCAATAGAATGTGATTAAAAAAGGTGTGGTTATGTGGTTAGGAATACCTGCGTAGTTTGTCGGTGAACTTGTCGAGTTCCTCCTGGGCACGGCGTAGCTCTGTCTCCAGGTACTGGCGTGTGGAGTCAAACTCGCTCTCTAGCAGCTCCAGCTTGTGCGTGGTGTAGGACAGACGCTTCCGGAGGTCCTCCTTCTGTTCCTGCAAAGAGCTGTGAGGGACACAAACACACACCAGGCATCAGACATAGTAAAATACATATTACTGGGGTAACTTCATGTTATATTATATGCACATATTTTGTATGTTACATTGAGTATAAATACGATGTAATGGGAGTCTTGTGTGATGACCCATGAACAATATGCATCATACAGTGGTGATGAAAACGTTTTGAATTCCCAAATCATATATTCTATATGCACTTAAAGAATATAAAGTTCAGGCTGCCTTTAGCTTCCAGTAACATTCAGCTCTAGCACCTAATACTTTACAACCTTGACGCATAGCACAGAACACCACCACCATAATCAGCCAGAGTGGTTACAGTGACTTACAGGATCACTTTAAACTAAGGCTTTGTCACAAATGGCACCCTATTCCCTATATAGTGCACTACTTTTAGCCAGAAGGCTCCGGTCAAAAGCAGTGCCCTATAGAGAATAGGGTTCCTTTTGGGACGTACCCTACTATTAAATATGGCTCTATGATCTGTAATCAATCAAAGGAAAATATTTAGACGGCTTGGATTCACTGAATAGTGATCCCCCATGTGTAATTCACTGAATAGTGATCCCCATGTGTAATTCACTGAATAGTAATCTCCCATGTGTAATTCACTGAATAGTAATCTCCCATGTGTAATTCAGCAAATAGTGATCTCCCATTTGTAATTCACTGAATAGGGATCTCCCATGTGTAATTCACTGAATAGTGATCTCCCATGTGTAATTCAGTTAGTAGTGATCTCCCATGTGTAATTCAGTTAGTAGTGATCTCCCATGTGTAGTTCACTGAATAGTGATCCCTGTGTGTAATTCACTGAATAGTGATATTCCGTGTGTAATTCACTGAATAGTGATATTCCGTGTGTAATTTACTGAATAGTGACCTCCTGTGTGTAATTCACTGAATAGTGACATCCCATGTGTAATTCACTGAATCGGGATCCCTGTGTGTAATTCACTGAATAGTGATCTCCCATGTGTAATTCACTGAATAATAATATCCCATGTGTAATTCACTGAATAGTGATCTCCCATGTGTAATTCACTGAATAATAATATCCCATGTGTAATTCACTGAATAATAATATCCCATGTGTAATTCACTGAATAGTGATCTCCCATGTGTAATTCAACGAGAGCACAATGTGGACTATTTATAAAGCCCCGGCACAACCTGAGACCCAATCTAATAACAAGTAGGTGTGAGAAGTAAAATAAATGTATCCCTCTCCCCTTTGATGGGTCTGAGTTTCCATGGCAGGCTAATGGGCCTGTATTGATGGACAGATGGAGGAAGTATGGTAATGACTCTATCGCTGGGAGATCACCAATAACAGAGAGCGAGGGAGAGAGCGAGAGAGAAATGGAAGAGAAGGAGAGAGCGGTGAGAGATGTGGCCACTGTGCTCTCATCCCTCTATCTCCTTAACAAGATCATAGAATGAGGAAGAGGTTGCGGGTAGAGGCCAAATCTAATCAAATGTATTGTCACACGTATTTAGCTGATGTTATTGCGGGTGTAGCAAAATGCAAGAGAAACGTAAGAGGATGAAAATGAAGATGTTTCCTTTTAAAGGTGACGTCCCTTAATTAAAAGGGCAATCCAATTATCATTTCAATGTTTTGGGGGGTTTTAATCATGGAGATAATATCTTGAATTAAACTGAATACAATGACTGTGCAAATTACATGAATTCACCAGAACGACGCAAACACATACACACAAATGATCCAATCCACATTCCAAACACACACACTCCTACAGCACACAGACAGAACACAACCACCAAAGCCCATGATACACATGCAACAACGTTTCAGATTTCCATTAAGGCAAGCAGAACATGCTCTTAACATATGACTGAAAACTAAGCTATTGCTTCTGAGATAAAAAATAAATGAAAGAAGGTACAGTAAGTGGAGTGATAATACTATTATTCCCTCCTGTGTTTAGTATTACTCATCTCCAGTTACCTTCCTACTTGCTCTAAGTTTCACACCTAACACGTTTATGACTAAATGGAATAACAATATCCTAGTATTTGAATATCACCCCGTTCTGTAACCAATGGTTAGTAAAATGTTTTTTGGGGGGCACTGTTTGAATGCTTTTCATGCTACTGCATAACAACCCCCCTGCCAGGTACTAGCAACAAGATGCATGGCTCACCACAGGTGTTTGTTACATGACAATAGAATGAGTTTATGAAGTCAATCTCCCAATGGGAATCACACATTAGTGACCTCTGGAAACGGCAGCTGAGTCACACCGTAATGAGTGTTTTCATTTAGATGGCGGTCGGCGGTGAGAAAACAATGAGGCGGGATAATGATTCTGTTAGGAGGACGGACGTTTGAGTTGTTCACGACCACTTGACAAAGATGGGGAGGATGAAATGAACCCAGTGGGCAGATGGAGAGATGGAGGGATGAATAGCTTCTGAATTATTCTCTCTTACCTCTTTTTCTGATGTTTACTGCCATTTCGGGAGACTTTTAGGGCCGTTTTGCCGATATATATCTTTTTCATGTCTGCTGTGTTCGCTCCCTCTCATGTGATTTTGTGTTTCAAATGGTTAGTGGGAGTGCGTCTATTTTTCTGGGCAGAGGTCATAGGTCAGGTCGGTTAAGTTTGACCTGTTGAGTGAGTTGTCTGAGGGAGTTGTCTACCTGTGCTGGTCCTGTCAACAGAGCAAAGAGACAGTTCGGCAGCCATTAAAAAACATTCAAATCAGGGGCATAGGCACGTGTGGGTTTGGGTGGGCGCAGGCCCACCCACTGGGGAGCCAGGCCCACCCACTGGGAAGCCAGGCCCATGTAATCAGATTGAGCAACAAAAACATACATATATACATATATATATATATATATAGTATATATTTTTATTCTCTCCTTGTCAGTGTTTAAAACAGGAGATTATTTGTAATTTTACCTAAACACACTACAGTACTTGACTTGGCCAGGAGCTCACCGGAACTGAGTAACGGCACCTACAATTTTCTTCTGCTTCAGTCCCTGAACCTCCTATAGAATATTATCTCAAAAGTATTGAGGAATTCCTGCACCTAAATTTAAACAGTCTCGGCACCGAAATGAGTATCGGCACCTACAGTTGAAGTCGGAAGTTTACATACACCTTAGCCAAATACATTTAAACTCAGTTTTTCACAATTCCTGACATTTAATCCTAGTAAAAATTCCCTGTTTTAGGTCAGTTAGGATCACCACTTTATTTTAAGAATGTGAAATGTCAGAATAATAGTAAAAAGAATTATTTCTTTCAGCTTTTATTTCTTTCATCACATTCATCACATCAAAAGTTTACATACAGTCAATTAGTATTTGGTAGCATTGACTTTAAATTGTTTAACTTGGGTCAAACGTTTCGGGTGGCCTTCCACAAGCTTCCCACAATAAGTTAGGTGAATTTTGGCCCATTCCTCTTGACAGAGCTGGTGTAACCGAGTCAGGTTTGTAGGCCTTCTTGCTAGCACGTGCTTTTTCAGTTCTGCATACAAATGTTTTATAGGATTGAGGTCAGGGCTTTGTGATGGCCACTCCAATACCTTGACTTTGTTGTCCTTAAGCCATTTTGCCACAACTTTGGAAGTATGCTTGGGGTCATTGTCCATTTGGAAGACCCATTTGCAACCAAGCTTTAACTTCCTGACTGATGTCTTGAGATGTTGCTTCAATATATCCACATAATTTTCCTCCCTCATGATGCCATCTATTTTGTGCACCAGTCCCTCATGCAGCAAAGCACCCCCACAACATGATGCAGACACCCCCGTGCTTCACGGTTGGGATGGTGTTCTTCAGCTTGCAAGCCTAACCACTTTTTCCTCGAAACGTAACAATGATCATTATGGCCAAACAGTTGTATTTTTGTTTCATCAGACCAGAGGACATTTCTCCAAAAAGTACGATCTTTGTCCCCATGTTGCAATCCGTAGTCTGGCTATTTTATTGCGGTTTTGGAGCAGTTGCTTCTTCCTTGCTGAGTGGCCTTTCAGGTTATGTCAATATAGGACTCGTTTTACTGTGGATAAAGATACTTTTGTACCTGTTTCCTCCAGCATCTTCACAAGGTCATTTGCTGTTGTTCTGTACTTTTTGCACCAAAGTATGTTCATCTCTTGGAGACTTTACGCGTCTCCTTCCTGAGCGGTATGACGGATGCAGGGTCCCATGGTGTTTATACTGTGTACTATTTTTTGTACTGATGAATGTGGTACCTTCAGGCGTTTGGAAATTGCTCCCAAGGATGAACCAGACTTTTTTCTGTGGTCTTGGCTGATTTCTTTAGATTTTCCCATGATGTCAAGCAAAGAGGCACTGAGTTTGAAAAGAGGCACTGAGTTTGAAGGTAGGCCTTGAAATACATCCACAGGTACACCTCCAACTGACTCAACTGATGTCAATAAGCCTATCAGAAGCTTCTAAAGCCATGACATAATTTTCTGTAATGTCCAAGCTGTTTAAAGGCACAGTCAACTTAGTGTATGTAACTTCTGACCCACTGGAATTGTGATACAGTGAATTATAAGTGAAATAATCTGTCTGTCAACAATTGTTGGGAAAATGACTTGTGTCATGCACGAAGTAGATGTTCTAACCGACTTGCCAAAACTATAGTTTGTTAACAAGAAATTTGTGGACTGGTTGAAAAACTAGTTTTAATGACTCAAGCCTAAGTGTATGTAAACTTACGACTTCAACTGTATTTCAGTCCAAGTCAAGTCAAGCACTGGCCTAAACATGCATACACCATCACATGGAATTCAAAGCAAGCAGTAGGGAGGGGGTGGGTAAACGAAAGGCCAGTTTATTAGGTCCACCTATCTAGTACCAGGTCGGACCCCCCTTTGCCCCCATAACAGACTGAATTTTTCAGGGCATGGAAACGTTTCTCAATTAGTATCAAGGGACCTAACATGTGTCAGGAAAACATTCCCCACACCATTACACCACCAACCTGTACCATTGACACCAGGCAGGATGGGGCCATGGACTCATGCTGCTTATGCCAAATCCTGAAGCAGCAGGAACCGGGATTCGTCTGACTCCTCAGTTGTCCAGTGTTGGTGATCTCATGCCCACTGGAGCTGCTTCTTCTTGTTTTTAGCTGATAGAAGTGGAACCTGGTGTGGTTGTCTGCTGCAATAGCCCATCCGTGACAAGAACCAGCGTTGTACTGTTGTACTGCAGCGTTATTTGCCTGTTTGTGGCCCACCTGTTAGCTTGCTCAATTCTTGCCATTCTCCTTTGACCTCTTATCAATGAGCTGTTTTCTCCCACAGGACTACCGCTGACTGGATGTTTTTTGTTCGTCGCACCATTCTCGGTAAACCCTCGGTAAAGCCCAGGAAACCGTCCGTTTCTGAAATACTGGAACCGGCGTGACTGGCGCTGATGATCATACCACGCTCAAAGTTGCTTAAGTCAATCGTTTTTCCCATTATAACGTTCAATCAAACAGTAACTGAATGCCTCCAAGCCTGTCTGTTGGCTTTATATAGCAAGCCATGGCCAAGTGATGTGGCTTACTGTCTTTCGGAGCAAACCACTTTCGTAAACGATGTGGTGTAGCTAATAAACTGACCACTGAGTGTATATTGACAATAATAATAATACATTTTATTTGGCAGATGCCTTTCAAGACACTCAAGGACATATTACATAAAATCTAGTGCTGTACATAAAATATATTTCATTTAGGCCTATGTAATGAATTTGAATTATGCTTGATTATATATTTTAAAAAATGACTTCTCAATTTTAAAGTAATGAGCGGGTTTATGCAAGTCACTTCGCACTTATACCATGTGTAGTAAACAGTAGCTATTGCTGTGTAGACTAGGCTACACCGTAGAGGCTATTCACCGTTAGCTAGCTAGCTAAGACTCACCAGCCAACTTGGTTAGAAAAAACAAGTAAAATGTCTGAAAAAAGAGACTGTGTATTGAAGAGGATGTTGGAGCATTTGCCAAGTTATTTGATATCAGTGATTTCGCCATGAAGGGCCTCCAGTGCCCCTTTATATCATCACTGATTGCATTAATCTAATGGAGGGCCTTAAAGACTGTTCAGAGACAACGATCAGCACTACAACACTGTTTTTATTCAACACTTTTAGAAATCATGAAATATGCTTCTCCACTTTGACCCCCTCCACTTCGACCTCCTCCCTACTCCACTTCGACCCCCTCCACTTCGACCTCCTCCCTCCTCCACTTCGACCCCCTCCACTTCGACCCCCTCCCTCCTCCACTTCGACCCCCTCCACTTCGACCTCCTCCCTCCTCCACTTCGACCCCCTCCCTCCTCCACTTCGACCCCCTCCACTTCGACTGTCACGCACGTCGTAGTAATTGGACCAAGGCGCAGCGGGTTGAGTGCTCATTTTCACTTTTTATTTTGAACACTTAAATAAACAAAACAATAAACGAACGAACTAACAGTCTTGCAGGCTAACCACAGCAGTGCAAAGAACAACCTCCCACAAATCCCATAACAAACATACTCCTAATTATAGGACCTTCAATCAGAGGCAACGATAAACAGCTGCCTCCAATTGAAGGCCCCAATCCCAATTACCTAAACATAGATCTAAACACCCTAGAACAGACATAGAAATATACAAACATCTAACATAGACCAAAACCCCGGAATACATAAATCAAACACCCCTCTACATAAACAACACACCCCGAACCACATAAAACAAATACCCCCTGCCACGTCCTGACCAAACTAAAATAACAAATAACCCCTTTACTGGTCAGGACGTGACAGTACTCCCCCCCCCCCAAAGGTGCAGACCCCGGATGCACCTAACAACAAAAAATATCTACAAAAATAAACCCCTTAAACTAAAGGGAGGGAAGGGAGGGTGGCTGCCGTCACTGACGGTTCTGTGCTACACCCCCCCTCCCCCAATCCTCCTACTGTGGAGGTGGCTCAGGTTCTGGCCTTAGTCCACCACCTAACCTGTCCACCCCCGCAGAATACCTTTGGCTGAAGTGCCTCGCTGTAGACCTCGGGCTGAAGCGCCTCGCTGTAGACCTCGGGCTGAAGCGCTTCGCTGTAGGCCTCGGGCTGAAGAGCGACTCTGGAAGCTCCGGACTGTAGTGCGACTCTGGGAGCTCCAGACTGTAGTGCGACTCTGGGAGCTCCAGACTGTAGTGCGACTCTGGGAGCTCCAGACTGTAGTGCGACTCTGGGAGCTCCAGACTGTAGTGCGACTCTGGGAGCTCCAGACTGTAGTGCGACTCTGGGAGCACCAGACTGTAGTGCGACTCTGGGAGCTCCAGACTGTAGTGCGACTCTGGGAGCTCCAGACTGTAGTGCGACTCTGGGAGCTCCAGACTGTAGTGCGACTCTGAGAGCTCCAGACTGTAGTGCGACTCTGGGAGCTCCAGACTGTAGGTCGACTCTGGGAGCTCCAGACTGTAGGTCGACTCTGGGAGCTCCAGACTGTAGGTCGACTCTGGGAGCTCCAGACTGTAGGTCGACTCTGGGAGCTCCAGACTGTAGTGCGACTCTGGGAGCTCCAGACTGTAGTGCGACTCTGGGAGCTCCAGACTGTAGTGCGACTCTGGGAGCTCCAGACTGTAGTGCGACTCTGGGAGCTCCAGACTGTAGGTCGACTCTGGGAGCTCCAGACTGTAGGTCGACTCTGGGAGCTCCAGACTGTAGGTCGACTCTGGCTGCGCCGATACCAGACTATAGGCCGTCTCACTCGGTTCCGGGCTGTAGGCCGTCTCACTCGGTTCCGGACTGTAGACCGTCTCACTCGGTTCCGGACTGTGGGCCATCTCTAGATGGGGCACTGTCGCCGGACACTCTGGACGGGGCACTGTCGTCGGATACTCTGGACGGGGCACTGTCTCCGGAAGCTCTGGATGGGGTAGTGTTGCCGGAAGCTCTGGACGGGGTACTGTCGTCGGAAGCTCTGGACGGGGTACTGTCGTCGGAAGCTCTGGACGGGGTACTGTCGTCGGAAGCTCTGGACGGGGACTGCGCACTGAAAGCCTGATGCTTGGGGCTGGTAGTGGAGGTACCAGACTGGAGACACGCACCCCAAGGCTAGTGCGAGGAGCAGGAACAGGACGAGTTGGACTGGGCTGACGCACTGGAAGCCTGGTGCGTGGGGCTGGTACTGGAGGTATCAGACTGGAGACATGCACCCCATGGCTAGTGCGAGGAGCAGGAACAGGTCGTACTGGACTGGGCTGACGCACTGGAAGCCTGGTGCGTGGTGCTGGTACCGGAGGTATCAGACTGGAGACACGCACCTCAAGGCTAGTGCGAGGAGCGGGAACAGGACGTACTGGACTGGGCTGATGCACTGGAAGCGTGGTGCTGGTACTGGAGGTATCAGACTGGAGACACGCACCTCAAGGCTAGTGCGAGGAGCGGGAACAGGACGTACTGGACTGGGCTGACGCACTGGAAGCCTGGTGCGTGGTGCTGGTACTGGAGGTATCAGACTGGAGACACGCACCTCAAGGCTAGTGCGAGGAGCGGGAATAGGACGTACTGGACTGGGCTGACGCACTGGAAGCCTGGTGCGTGGTGCTGGTACTGGAGGTACCAGACTGGAGACACGCACCTCAAGGCTAGTGCGAGGAGCGGGAACAGCATGAGTTGGACTGGGCTGATGCACTGGAGGCCTGGTGCGTGGTGCTGGTAGTGGAGGTACCAGACTGGAGATACGCACCTCAGGGCTAGTGCGAGGAGCGGAAACAGGATACACTGGGCCGTGAAGCATCACTGGAGGACTGGAGCATACAACCCCTACGGCCTGAGTGCTCACTCGAGCATGGCACTTGCGAGGGGCTGGAATCATTTTCACCGGACTGTTCGTGCGCATAGGCGAGATTGTGCGCACTTCCGCATGTATGGTGCTCTTCTGATTCTCTGTTCCCCATAATAAGCACGGATAGTTGGCTCAGGTCTACTGCCTGCCCTAGCCAAACTATCCGTGTGCCCCCCCAAAAAAAGTTATTGGGGGTGCCTCTCGTGCTTCCTAATCGGCGCGTATATAGCCTCATAACGGCGCCGCTCCGCCTTGGCTGCCTCTATCTCCTCCGGTGGGCGGTGGTATTCACCAGCCTGGTGCCAAGGTCCAGCCCCGTCCAGAATTTCCTCCCATGTCCAAAACTCCCGATAGTCCACCTGCTGCTCCTTTCCCCGCTGCTTGGTCCGTTTGAGGTGGGAGGTTCTGCCACTTCGACCCCCTCCACTTCGACCTCCTCCCTCCTCCACTTCGACCCCCTCCACTTCGACCTCCTCCCTCCTCCACTTCGACCCCCTCCACTTCGACCCCCTCCCTCCTCCACTTCGACCCCCTCCCTCCTCCACTTCGACCCCCTCCACTTCGACCCCCTCCACTTCGACCCCCTCCACTTCGACCCCCTCCCTCCTCCACTTCGACCCCCTCCACTTCGACCCCCTCCACTTCGACCCCCTCCACTTCGACCCCTTACCTCCTCCACTTCGACCCCCTCCACTTCGACCTCCTCCCTCCTCCACTTCGACCCCCTCCCTCCTCCACTTCGACCCCCTCCACTTCGACCTCCTCCCTCCTCCACTTCGACCCCCTCCACTTCGACCCCCTCCCTCCTCCACTTCGACCCCCTCCACTTCGACCCCCTCCCTCCTCCACTTCGACCCCCTCCACTTCGACCTCCTCCCTCCTCCACTTCGACCCCCTCCCTCCTCCACTTCGACCCCTCCCTCCTCCACTTCGACCCCCTCCCTCCTCCACTTCGACCCCCTCCACTTCGACCCCCTCCCTCCTCCACTTCGACCCCCTCTACTTCGACCCCCTCCACTTCGACCTCCTCCACTTCGACCCCCTCCACTTCGACCCCTTCCCTCCTCCACTTCGACCCCCTCCACTTCGACCTCCTCCACTTCGACCCCCTCCCTCCTCCACTTCGACCCCCTCCCTCCTCCACTTCGCCTCCCTCCTTCAGCTGAGACATGAACGTCAGTCCAGTGAAAAAAATAATATATATTTCTATTTCAATTTATACTCCGATGTGCCTTGCAAGTAATAGACTATAACAACTGACATATTACCAGCGTCATCATACAGCCTAGCTTGAGACACGAGTTTTGAAATATAAGGGAACTCTAAGTTATTTCTAACAAAGGGTAGGCCTACATGGAGAAAATCACGCCTCTCTTATTATATATATGAAAATAGGCAAATACATGAAACAATATTTATTTCCAGTCAATGTAAATAGCCCATGCACTAGTCCCTATAGGCTATTGATCAGTTAATTGATAACACAGAATATATTGTAGGTGCACTTGATCTCCTGCATTTTGACTCATTCATTTGTATTTGTATGTATCATGTATCCCCATTCATTTGTATTTGTATGTATCATGTATCCCCATTAGCTGCTGCCAAGGCAGCCCCTTCCTGGCGCCAGAAAAATGAAGGCAGTTTATAAAATGTTAAAAACATTACAATACATTCACAGACCGTGTGCCCTCAAGCCCCTACTCCACCACTACCACATACAGTATATACAGTACAAAATCCATGTGTACATGTGTGTATAGTGCGTATGTTATCATGTGTATGTGTGTGTATGTGTCTGTGCCTATGTTTGTGTTACTTCACAGTCCCCGCTGTTCCATAAGGTGTTTTTTTATCTGTTTTTTAAATCTAATTTTACTGTTTGCATGAGTTACTTGATGTGGAGTAGAGTTCCATGTAGTCATGGCTCTATTTTGTATTGTGTGCCTCCCATAGTCTGTTCTGGACTTGGGTCTGTGAAGAGACCTCTCGTGGCATGTCTTGTGGGGTATGCATGGGTGTCTGAGCTGTGTGCCTGTAGTTCAAACAGACAGCTCGGTGCATTCAACATGTCAATACCTCTCATAAATACAAGCAGTGACAAAGTCAATCTCTCCTCCACTTTGAGCCAGGAGAGATTGACATGCGTATTATTAATATTAGCTTTCTGTGTACATCCAAGGGCCAGCCGTGCTGCCCTGTTCTGAACCAAATGCAATTTTCCTTTTTTTGTGGCACCTGACCACATGACTGAATAGTAGTCCAGGTGAAACAAAACTAGAGCCTGTAGGACCTGCTTTGTTGACAGTGTCGTTAAGAAGGTAGAGCAGCGCCTTATCATGGACATACTTCTCCCCATCTTAGCTACTGTTGTATCAATATGTTTGACCATGACAGTTTACAATCCAGGGTTACTCCAAGCAGTTTAGTCACCTCAACTTGCTCAATTTCCACATTATTAGATTTAGTTGAGGTTTAGGGTTTAGTGAATGATTTGTCCCAAATACAATGCTTTTAGTTTGAGAAATATTTAGGACTAACTTATTCCTTGCCACCCACTCTGAAACTAACTACAACTCTTTGTTAAGTGTTGCAGTCATTTCAGTCGCTGTACTGTAGTAGCTGACATGTATAGTGTTGAGTCATCCATATACATAGACACTCTGGCTTTCCTCAAAGCCAGTGGCAATTCATTAGTAAAGATAGAAAAAAAGTAAAGGGCCTGGACAGCTGCCTTAGGTAATTCCTAATTCTACCTGGATTATGTTGGAGAGGCTTCCATTAAAGAACACCCTCTGTGTTCTGTTAGACAGGTAAATCTTTATCCACAATATAGCAGGGGGTGTAAAGCCATAACACATAAGTTTTGCCAGCAGCAGACTATGATCAATAATGTCAAAGGCCGCACTAAAGTCTAACAAAACAGTCCCCACAATATTTGTATCATCAATTTCTCTCAGCCAATCATCAGTCATTTGTGTAAGCGCTGTGCTTGTTGACTGTCCTTCCCTATAAACATGGTGAAAGTTTGTTGTCAATTTGTTTACTGTAAAATAGCGTTGTATCTGGTCAAACACACATTCTTCCAAAAGTTTACTAAGGGTTGGTAACAGGCTAATTGGTCAGCTATTTAAGCCAGTAAAGGGGGCTATACTATTCTTAGGTAGCGGAATGAATTTTGCTTCCCTCCAAGCCTGAGGGCATACACTTTCTAGTAGGTTTACATTGAAGATGTGGCAAGTAGGAGTGGCAATATCGTCCGCTATTATCCTCAGTAATTTTCCATCCAAGTTGTCAGACCCGGTGGCTTGTCATTGTTGATAGACAACAATTATTTTTTCACCTCTTCCACTCTGACTTTATGGAATTTAAAATTGCAATTCTTGTCTTTCATAATTTGGTCAGATATACTTGGATGTGTAGTGTCAGCATTTGTTGCTGGCATGTCATGCCTAAGTTTGCTAATCTTGCCAATGAAAAAATCATTAAAGTAGTTGGCAATATCAGTTGGTTTTGTGATGAATGAGCCATCTGTTTCAATGACTGATGGAGCTGAGTTTGCCTTTTTTCACAGAATTTAATTTAAGGTGCTCCAAAGCTTTCATTTATCTTGGTTTCATAGTGTAGTTTCTTCTTCTTTTTGTTCAGTTTAGTCACATGATTTCTCAATTTGCAATACGTTTGCCAAATGGTTGTGCAGAAAGACTTATTTTCCATCCCTCTCAACCATACCATTTTTCAATTCCTCATCAATCAACAGGGATTTAACAGTTTTTACAGTCATTTTCTGAATGGGTGCATGCTTATTAGCAACTGGAATAAGCAATTTCATAAATGTGTCAAGTGCAACGTCTGTTTGCTCCTCATTACACTCCACGGACCAACAGATATTATTTACATCAACAACATAGGAATCAGTACAAAACTTATTGTATGACCTTTTATACACTATATTAGGCCCAGCCTTTGGAACTTTGGTTTTCCTAAATATGGCTACAATATTGTGATCACTACATCCGATGGATCTGGACACTGCTTTCAAGCTAATTTCTGCAGCATTAGTAAAGATATGATCAATACATGTTGATGATTTCGTTCCTGTGCTGTTTATAACTACCCTGGTAGGTTGACTGATAACCTGAAGCAGGTTGCAGGCATTGGTTACAGTTTGAAGATATTTCTTGAGAGGGCAGCTTGATGAAAGCCAGTCAATATTTAAATCACCCAGAAAATATACCTCTGTTGATATCACATACATTATCAAGCATTTCACACACGTTATCCAGATAATGACTGTTAGCACTTGGTGGTCTATAGCAGCTTCCCACCAGAATGGGCTTTAGGTAAGGCAGATGAACCTGTAGCCATATTACTTCAACAGTATTTAACATGAGATCCTCTCTAATCTTTACAGGAATGTGGTTCTGAATATATTCTATAAATGTTATAACCTTGTATTGCTACCACTGTATCATCAAAGGTGTTATCTAAGTGAGTTTCAGAGATAGTCAGAATGTGAATGTCATCTGTTACAAGCAAATTATTGATTTCATGAACCTTGTTTCTTAAGCTGCATATGTTAACGTGGGCTATTTTGAGCACTTTCTTCTGCTTTACTGGGAAGCTAAGTAGCAGTAGATGTGCTCATGTTATTTATGTTAGTGCAGGGTGAGCTGCTCACAGTGGACTTGCTCCTAGGGCACACTGGTTTAGTGCTAACAGTATAAATCTGGTTCATAGGCACATTATTACTGCATACAATAGCTGTAGGATCAGTTGAGGCATTCAGGGCAGTTAAAGGGACATACATTAGGTTACTTACATTGTGTCTACTGACGCCTCTGGTGTAATGTACAATTGCTGAAACATTATGACAACTCTGCATCACAATGGTAGGGATTACCTGAGCTGGACTTGGGTCATTGATAAGTCATTGTCTCAATGCAGCCTTATGATGCTGTGAAATGATCCAGGAACCCAAATGATTTGGGTGGATACCATCCTCCTTATATAACGTGTTTTGATTCCAAAAGGTATCGAAATTGTCAACAAAAGTTACACCCGTTGAGCTGCAATAATCACGTGGCCAGTTGTGAAGAGAAAGAATCCTGCTAAAGAGTTCAATGCTGCGATTCAGAGATGGCAGAGGGCCAGATGTGATGGGTTTTTTGTTAGTGTTCAGGAGAGAGTCAATCAACTCTTTAAAATCCAATTTCAACTTTTCAGAACTGCCCTTAATAATGTCATTAAAACCCACATGGACTATGATATAATCGATTTCCATTACTAAGAAAAGGCTGTTCTAGTCTATATAAGCTATGTCTGCCTATTGAGATTATTACCGGGCAGGTGTTATGGGCTGCCCTACCGTACCTCCTTGCCCGTCCAAATAAAAGATTGAAATAATGATCATTTATTTGACCGAGACACGCACTGACTGAAAGACGCATCATTCTCAGATAAAGAATCCAAGTGAGATTAACAGCACCTCTCTGTCTCCGTATGTGTAGACCATGTATCTGATGCTGTCTGGACAGCGAAACAGCACCTCTCTGTCTCCGTATGTGTTGACCATGTATCTGATGCTGTCTGGACAGCGAAACAGCGCCTCTCTGTCTCCGTATGTGTTGACCATGTATCTGATGCTGTCTGGACAGCGAAACAGCGCCTCTCTGTCTCCGTATGTGTTGACCATGTATCTGATGCTGTCTGGACAGCGAAACAGCGCCTCTCTGTCTCCGTATGTGTTGACCATGTATCTGATGCTGTCTGGACAGCGAAACAGCGCCTCTCTGTCTCCGTATGTGTTGACCATGTATCTGATGCTGTCTGGACAGCGAAACAGCGCCTCTCTGTCTCCGTATGTGTTGACCATGTATCTGATGCTGTCTGGACAAAAGGTGTATGGCATGTCATACTTTTTCTGGCCAGACAACATCAGATACATGGGCTATAGTAAGAGAGAGCGGCGCTGTTTTGCTCGCTAGTTTTGGCAAAGAGGAAGAGGCGAAGCGAAAGGGCTCACTCTCGCCTAAATCTGTCCTGAATAAACCCAATGCGATTGATTGGGCATAATATGCAGACCTAGGCGTGTCGCCTGCATTCCTGCCTTTGGGACAACGACTCGCATTGTTTGGGCGGAGACATGAGCATCTCGTCATTATATACAGATCTCTTGTTTCAGTCACTTGCGAATTGGAAAGGAAAGTTGGCGCGGATGTTGGCTTCCCCTAAAGTCAATTGATATTTTGCCAAAATGATATAATTACTCCTGTCTAAATTAAATAATTCCAAAAATGTATTGTATGCTGCTTCATAAATTATGTAAAATGCCAGGGAGATATGTATACTGTAGATAAGTAAAAGTAATACTAAGTGTATGTTATGTAGTAAGATGTTAGTAGACCATGTGCCTCGCCCTAATAATTTGGTCTATTTTCACCTCTTAATTTCGCCTACTGTTCTGACTTGGTGGTGCACATGTAGCCTATAACCTGTTTTAGAGAAATGTAATCATTGAATATTTTAAGAGCTTTCATTGTCTGCTTATATGTTCCCTTTATTTATCCTACGGTTCTGACTTGGTGTACAACACTGTAAGAACGGCCCATGTTCTGAAATTCAAAAGTGCTGAACAAATAGTTATACTGACTACGTCCGTCCTAGTAGTGGTAAAGTGTTGGAACTGCTTTGTGGACTCTGCTGTTGGGACAGCTTTATGTAAGCCCTAACAGTTTGTGGGCACCGTTTGTCACCGTTATAGTGCAATTCATGTATTGTTTAGCATGATGTTGTGTAGTGGCTTTGCTGGCATACAGACCACTTTTTTTGTTTGTTTGCCCCACCAAGATTTACATGCTAAAATCGCCACCGGTGGTTTTTCTGTCATGATAACGTTGAGGGAGCACGCCAACCAGCTGAGTTGATACAATGTTGCACATCACTAGCAATAGCTCAAGTCAAGATATATAAAAAGGGAGGCAGACAGGCGGTGTAAAGAGATTCATCCAATTGAAAGAACCTACATTTTCATCAGGATATTTTCTACTGTTTTTATTTGTCTGCTTTAGGCCTTTATGTATTTCACTTAGTTGAAGATGGAAGTTATAGGCCTACTGCTGTATTGGCCTATAGGCTATCTCTGAGTGCAATGCCTAATTTATTTAGCTGCCAATGAATCACGGTGTATTACTGCTCTGTCAGGGCACCGGCCCTGGATTATTACTGCTCTGTCAGGGCACCGGCCCTGGATTATTACTGCTCTGTCAGGGCACCGGCCCTGGATTATTACTGCTCTGTCAGGGCACCGGCCCTGGATTATTACTGCTCTGTCAGGGCACCGGCCCTGGATTATTACTGCTCTGCCAGGGCACCGGCCCTGGATTATTACTGCTCTGCCAGGGCACCGGCCCTGGATTATTACTGCTCTGTCAGGGAGCCCAAAATTTGAGAGCCAAAAATTTGGCCCACCTAATTTTATGCTGGACCTGCCATCAATGGATTTCTGCCTACGCCACTGATTCAAACCCAACAACAGTGATCAGATGTTTGACTTCCGAATCATCAAACCAAATGAATTTCTCAAGTGGACGTGCGGTGCACACACAGGAGGAAACATCTTCACATCTTCACTCTCTAGCATTAAATCACTATGACAGAGGCCACTTCTGTAAATATTTCAGCTCCTGTCTCGATTGGGTCCACAGCACAGGTGCAGCTATCATCAGGCAAAAAAACTGTAGGTAATGAGAGGAGACAGACTGCGACTTGATCAAAGCACCTCTGGGCTTACAATAAGATGGACTGTCAAGCAGTGAACACAACAAGACTCAGAGCCACAGCGGTGGTGGGCAAGACTGTGCCTTACAAATTAAATGTTATGGCTGACACAAACACACACACACACACACAAACGAACACACCCAGACGCAAACACACACACACACACACAAACGAACGCTCCCAGACGCAAACACACACACACACACAAACGAATGCACGCATGCAGATACATACACACACACTGTCATTGAGAGATCATTTGTGCTGACAGCTCATCCTCACGACTGGGGCCTTATCAACTCCAGCTGCACCCTTCTGAGTCATCACACACAGTGTGTCTGTGTGTGTGTGTGTGTGTGTGTGTGTGTGTGTGTGTGTGTGTGTATGTGTGCGTGTGTGTGTGCTTTTTCTTGTTTGCTTGTGCGTTTGTGTGTGTGCGTGTTTCTCAGTGTGTGTATCTCAGCAAGACTACCCACTCAATCTAATCCTCCCTGGGAGATAAATTAGCAATGTCTTCTAGCTGCGACGTAACGGACAACCTTCACCAACACACAAACACACACACATTTCTCCTGGTGTCAAACACCCTCACACTGGGAGAAACTCAATTGCATACTCCTTACGTTCTCTGTCCTCTCTCCTATCCTCCTTCTCAAAACTCATTGGAGGAGAAGGTCAGAGGGGAGTGACATCTGGCTTTCTCATCCAATGGATTTTGAAAAGGAGACGAGGACAGAGGACGCGAGGAGTATGCAATTGAGATCTTCCCTCTCTCCTCTAAATCCCCTCCCTGACCCAATCCTCTCATATCGGAGAAAACATAGACTGTTCTCCATTCAGATGGAACTGCTGCTGCCTCCCACTCATGTGCCATCCTGACATTTGAGAGGGGGGCTGAAAATGAAGGTATTGAGAGCAGCGAGAGGAGGAGGGGTGATGAGGGAATGAGGTAGGAGGGAAGAGAGAGAGAGACAGCAGTGGCTGCAGGGAAGGAGAGGAAAGGGCCTGCTTCTCAGATCTGCCCTCCTGCAGTAAAGAGGGAGGGAGAGAGAGAGAGAGCGACAGAGAGAGAGAAATCGAGCGACAGAAAGAGAGACAGAGAGAGAGAAAGAGAGAGAGCGACAGAGCGAGAGAGACAGAGAGAGAGAGGGAGAGAGAGGCGATAAAAGAACAAATGAACAAGAAAGAGAGAAAGAAAGAACGAAAGGGAGCGTTGATAAAATAACCAAGAATGGCTTTCCCATCTCTCCATCTCTCCATCTCTCCATCTCTCCACCCCTCCATCTCTCCCCCCCTCCACCTCTCCATCTCTCCATCTCTCCACCTCTCCACCCCTCCATCTCTCCCCCCCTCCACCTCTCCATCTCTCCATCTCTCCATCTCTCCACCTCTCCACCCCTCCATCTCTCCCCCCCTCCACCTCTCCATCTCTCCATCTCTCCACCTCTCCACCTCTCCATCTCTCCACCTCTCCACCCCTCCATCTCTCCCCCCCTCCACCTCTCCATCTCTCCACCTCTCCACCCCTCCATCTCTCCACCTCTCCACCTCTCCATCTCTCCACCTCTCCACCCCTCCATCTCTCCCCCCCTCCACCTCTCCATCTCTCCACCCCTCCACCTCTCCATCTCTCCACCCCTCCACCTCTCCACCCCTCCACCTCTCCATCACTCCACCCCATCCACCTCTCCATCTCTCCATCTCTCCACCTCTCCATCTCTCCACCTCTCCATCACTCCACCCCATCCACCTCTCCATCTCTCCACCACTCCATCTCTCCACCACTCCACCTCTCCATCTCTCCACCTCTCCACCCCTCCATCTCTCCCCCCCTCCACCTCTCCACCCCTCCACCTCTCCATCTCTCCACTCCTCCACCTCTCCACCCCTCCACCTCTCCATCACTCCACCCCATCCACCTCTCCATCTCTCCACCACTCCATCTCTCCACCACTCCATCTCTCCATCACTCCACCCCTCCACCCCTCCACCCCTCCACCTCTCCACCTCTCCATCTCTGCACCTCTCCACCTCTCCATCTCTCCACCTCTCCACCTCTCCACCCCTCCACCTCTCCATCACTCCACCCCTCCACCTCTCCATCACTCCACCCCTCCACCTCTCCATCACTCCACCCCTCCACCTCTCCATCACTCCACCTCTCCACCTCTCCATCACTCCACCCCTCCACCCCTCCACCTCTCCACCTCTCCACCCCTCCACCTCTCCATCACTCCACCCCATCCACCTCTCCATCTCTCCATCACTTCATCTCTCCACCACTCCCCCCTCCATCTCTCCTCCTCTCAAACCCTCCATCTCTCCATCACTCCATCTCTCCACCTCTCCATGCACTCATCTACCTCGGTAGACGGATTAGCTGTCAGGAAAGCCCAGGCCCAGACTCAGCATTAAAGGGGAAAGCCCTAATGGCAGGCTCAGACTCAGCATTAAAGGGGAAAGCCCTAATGGCAGGCTCAGACTCAGCATTAAAGGGGGTGAGCCCTGAGTGGCTGCCTGGCTGACTCATGCACAGTGGCATATAATGGATTCCAAGGGAAGCCAGGCTCCCCCCCCCCAAAACATACAAAATAAGGTATCTTTCATATTTCTGTGTTTCATAAATGTCCTTCAAATTCGCAAGAGGCTGAATGTATCTCACCGGATAAAGCATCTGAGCGAAACAGCACCTCTCTGCCTCTGTATGTGTAGCCCATCTATCTGATGCTTTCTGGTCAAAAAGAGTGTAACATTGTTGCTGCCCATAGCATTGAATGCATTGGCCTCCCTTGATATAAACGTTTATAAAATAATAGCCAATCAGTGTTGAGCTAAACTGAGTGAGCTCAGCTGTGAATGGTCCCAGCACCGGTTTGAATTTGGCTTCAGACCAATCACAACACATCAGTAGCCAAATGTCATTGACAGAAAAAAAAACTTGAATTGTTGCATGACCTCGTTGTTTCATTGACCTTCATTGGCCAACTAGCTAGCTAAAATCATCCCTTTCCTAAATTAGCCTTGGAGGGAGATAGGGATTTCAACTTGTGTATTTACTTAATTCTCCTACTGGCCAATGATTAAAACAGCGATTCTGATCCAACCACAAATGAAGACATTGTGCCTGAGAGGATGGACGTTCAATATGTAACTCGACGTAGCAGGCTAACGTTAACTAACTGGCCTGGCACATCGTTGCCCATGAAAGGAAGTTAGACTAGCAAGCAAGCAAGCATTTTAGCCAGGTAGCCTGGGACAACAAAAACTAAAAGCATGTACTGTATGACAAAACCATAGACCTTTTAGACAACATGAAAGAGGAGGATGGCATAGCAGCAGTAGGAGGAGTAGCAGCAGTAGGAGGAGCAGTAGCAGGAGGAGGATCAGTAGCAGCAGGAGCAGTAGCAGGAGGAGGAGGAGCAGGAGGAGCAGTAGCAGGAGGAGGAGGAGGAGCAGGAGGAGGAGGAGCAGCAGGAGCAGGAGGAGGAGCAATAGCAGGAGGAGGATCAGTAGCAGCAGTAGCAGTAGCAGGAGGAGGAGAAGCAGTAGCAGGAGGAGGAGCAGCAGGAGCAGTAGCAGGAGGAGCAGCAGGAGCAGTAGCAGGAGGAGGAGGAGGAGCAGCAGGAGCAGTAGCAGGAGGAGGATGAGGAGCAGCAGGAGCAGTAGCAGGAGGAGGAGCAATAGCAGGAGGAGGATCAGTAGCAGCAGTAGCAGGAGGAGGAGCAGCAGTAGCAGTAGCAGGAGGAGGAGGAGGAGCAGCAGGAGCAGAAGCAGGAGGAGGAGCAATAGCAGGAGCAGTAGCAGGAGGAGGAGCAGTAGTAGGAGGAGGATCAGTAGCAGCAGTAGCAGGAGGAGGAGGAGGAGCAGCAGGAGCAGTAGCAGGAGGAGGAGCATTAGCAGCAGTAGCAGGAGGAGGAGCAGTAGCAGCAGTAGCAGGAGGAGGAGGAGGAGCAGCAGTAGCAGGAGGAGCAGTAGCAGTAGCAGGAGAAGGAGGAGGAGCAGGAGCAGTAGCAGGAGGAGGAGGAGGAGCAGTAGCAGGAGGAGGAGCAGTAGCAGCAGTAGCAGTAGCAGGAGGAGGAGCAGCAGTAGCAGTAGCAGGAGGAAGAGCAATAGCAGGAGGAGGATCAGTAGCAGCAGTAGCAGTAGCAGGAGGAGGAGGAGGAGCAGCAGTAGCAGGAGGAGGAGGAGGAGCAGCAGTAGCAGTAGCAGGAGCAGTAGCAGGATGAGCAGTAGCAGCAGTAGCAGTAGCAGGAGGAGGAGCAGTAGCAGGAGGAGGAGGAGGAGCAGCAGTAGCAGTAGCAGGAGGAGGAGGAGGAGCAGCAGTAGCAGGAGGAGGAGGAGGAGCAGCAGTAGCAGTAGCAGGAGCAGTAGCAGGATGAGCAGTAGCAGCAGTAGCAGTAGCAGGAGGAGGAGCAGTAGCAGGAGAAGTAGCAGTAGCAGGAGGAGTATGAGCAGGAGCAGGAGGAATAGGAGCAGGAGGAGCAGCAGTAGCAGTAGCAGGAGGAGGAGCAGTAGCAGTAGAAGTAGCAGTAGCAGGAGGAGTATGAGCAGGAGCAGGAGGAATAGGAGCAGGAGGAGCAGCAGTAGCAGTAGCAGGAGGATGAGTAGTAGCAGGAGAAGCAGGAGCAGGAGGAGTAGGAGCAGTAGCAGTAGCAGGAGGAGCAGTAGCAGCAGGAGGAGCCGCAGTAGCAGGATGAGCAGGCTGCCTGTGTGTGTGCCTTGCCTTCTGACAGACAGAGTAGCTGGCCTAACCACAGAGCCACGACCATAGACGATCGGCAGGATCGGCCAGGAGGGGTTTCCTTACCACATAACTTGACCAGTTATAGCAGGGCTATTAAACTGTCAGTAGTACTGTTGTTTGTCCTTCCTACCTGGCTTACTAAATGTAACTACACTTATTAACTGATGGACCAGACCTGAGTCAGGCTCTGATCAGAGGGCAAGTCTCACCTATGGTTGCCATGGCGCCGTGAAGAGACCTTGGCTGAGAACTCTGCAAATATTGTACATATTTTTGTTATTTTGTGTATTTTGGGGGGTTTTGATATCCTGTTGAGGGTTGAGCTAAAATATCTAGTGGTGATTCATGGAGTTGCAGGACTGATGATATAGCTAGCTAATCTAATCTAATCTGAACGATCCATCAACACCTGATAAACACATGATCATATTTTTATTCCAGCTGTCCTGGTTTCTGGAAAGATGTGGACTGTGGTGTGAGGGGTTGACAGAGGCTCACCTCACAGGACACTGTTGCTGATTACTGCTGAGGTGTGATGGTCTCTTGGGCGTTTATAGCTACCAAATTACCACCTAGGCGGGTGCTACACATTCAGTGGTGAATGTTCCAGCCTAACCTACAGAGTAGCTGTGACTGACAGAGGGGCCTAATGAAAAGCTCCGGGCCTGTCTGACTGATGTTTCTCACACCCTGGCTTTACCATCAACGCCTCCTCCACTCAAGCTGCTCCTTTACTGAAATGCATCATCATCTGGCTGTGGAAGATCCATATCCCATCAACTACCAGCTCCCTGAATGTGTTTTTTTAAAAGCGATTTTATGATTCCGTATGAAAAGCACTAAATATAATTTAAAAAAATCTTCTCCTTCTTCTTCTTCTTATTTTGACCTAAACAGGAAAAACTCCTGTCCCCACTTCCCAGTAGGCCCTGTCTGTGAGACCAGTGGTAGCGTGGAATTAGAATGTCCAATTAGTTCTATTCCTATTGGTGGTACAGTCCCCACAGTGGACCACCACCTGAGAGCATTGATCCACTCAGAACAAACCTACTAGTTTCCCTTTCCCAGCCACCACCTCCACCTTCTTCATTACCAAAAGCATTGGGCTAGTTACTGGGAGAAGTGATTTCATGCACTGTTGATGGTACTTAGCTGAAAGAAGTGATTTCATACACTGTTGATGGTACTTAGCTAAAAGAAGGAATTTCATGCACTGTTGATGGTACTTAGCTGAAAGAAGTGATTTCATACACTGTTGATGGTACTTAGCTGAAAGAAGTGATTTCATACACTGTTGATGGTACTTAGCTGAAAGAAGTGATTTCATACACTGTTGATGGTACTTAGCTGAAAGAAGGGATTTCCTACACTGTTGAAGGTACCCTGGAAGGGATTTGGGATCAACGGAAAGTGGGAAACCTGATGGAGCCAATGTCGGAAACACAACATGAGCAAAAAAATGACATGAGCGAGTACACACACACACACACACACACACACACACACACACACACACACACACACACACACACACACACACACACACACACATACACACATACACATGCTGTTCTGAAATAAACACAGCCTCCACTCGCAGGCACATAAAACCTGTTATGGTGCCGAGCAAACCCCACAGGGAATTCTCCATTCTTTACCGGAATGTGATTTGTTTTCCCAAAGTTACACTTGAACTGAGATGCAGAACTTCTTCTGGCAGAGGATGACCGAGTCACAGATTGTGAAAACAAGTCATTTTATCAAAAGGAGGACATGATACGTTTTGCTTTTCACACATGAAAACAGTGGTTTGTTAATTCAAATGGCAGGATATGTTGGAAAAGATAAGATAATTGGACCCAGTGAGATACAAAAAATACAGTAAAAAAACTGGTTCGTCATTAAAAATAGAACACACTCACAATAAGCGACCAGGCCGACTAGCGACCGGGCCGACTAGCTCAAATGGACAACAACAATACAAAAGATTTGCTAGGAGGCCTGTGTGTGAGAGAGGAAGATGGAGAGAGAGAGTTGTAGAGACAGAGAGGCAGAGAGAGAGAGAAAGAGAGAGGGAGAGATAGTTGGAGAGGGAGAGGGAGAAAGTAATGACCCCCAGAGGAGCTGTCAATATCTCACATATTATGAGAGAGAGAGAGAACGAGAGAAAGAAAGAGAGAAAGAGTGAGAAAGAGAGAAAGAGAGAGAGAAAGAGTGAGAAAGAGAGAAAGAGAGAGAGAGAGAGAGAGAGAGAGAGAGAGAGAGAGAGAAAGAAAGAGAGAGAGAGAAAGAAAGAAAGAGAAAGAAAGAGAGAGAGAGAGAGAGAGAGAGAGAGAGAAAGAGAGAGAGAGAGAGAGAGGGAGAAGATCAACCCCTGGCAGGTCTAACTGTCTTCTTCTTCAAGTAGCCATTCACTGTGTTTGAGGTGATCATTAGCAAACAACCATCCAGCCCAGTCCATTCTAGACTGGGAGACAGTCTCTAACCCAACTCACTTCTTTTTCATTTAACACTGCAAGACACCTCACTCCTACACACCATGACAGGGCCATGGGGCCATACGGCTCTCTCTCTCTCCCTCTACCTATCCCTCAAATTTGTCTCTCAATAAAATATACATTTACTACATATGACGGAGGCCAAAATACATACAGGAAATTTGAGCCAGAATAAGGTGCTTATGAATGTATTGTAGTGTTTTAAAAATTGTACAACTGCCTTAATTTTGCAGGACCCAAGGAAGAGTAGCTGCTGCCTTGGCACCTCCCTGGTAGGGAGGAATAAGCTAATGGGGATCCATAATAAATACAAATACAAATGAGGACACACATTGAAGAGATTTGAGCACATTTCATAATTGTCTTTGTCTGGGATACTTAGGAGGCCTGGGGTCACTGGGACAGGAGGGCTGAGTGATTCAATCTGGGGGTTGGTGTCAAACCTGTAGGTCCATTTTTATTTTTCCCTTTACCCTACTACTCTATCTCTCTGGGGTTGGACAGCCAGGTGGCTGTGTGTCTATTTAAGGTTTGAGAGGAGAGAAATAAGAGGATTGAACCGCTGTACCTGCTCCTCATGATTAAATGTCTTTAAGTCAATCATGTATCGTGAAGACAAAGAGAAATTTCCAAACTTTATGGACAATATTTTTTTAAATCTAGAATGGAGTATAATTTTCTAGTCCATCGTAATGTAGATTTGGCACTTGTGTTGTTGTACTGTATAATTAAAGAGCCAAACGGTTAGCGGCTAATGTCGGTCACAGAAGTGATGATAATCAATACAGGGTGTTGGTAAAAACAGCCCATCAAATGAATTGACCCTCCCTGGGGTTTAAAAAAGACATTTAGCCTCACTCATCTGAAAATCATTACACCAAATAGCCAAGGTATATAGTACTATGTGTTACAGGCTATTTCCAGGCTATTTCCAGGCTATTTATAGGCTATTTCCAGGCTATTTTTTTAATTAAGGACCGGTTGAACAAAAACTATTCTGACAGTAAGATTGTAGCTGATCTGATGGAAAGTTAATAGCAATATGATGGAGGGAAGAGCAATATCATTTTAAAGAGGTATAAGAGGTGGGTTTACTTCTCCCAGAAAATACAATTGTAATAACATTAAACATGTTACTAATTAAACACATGAGAGGGGTATGGGAGGTTTATAAGACATGTTCATAGTATGAAAAGCATCGGGTAGCTAAATATCCATGTCAACCAATCAATCAATCAAATGTATTATATAACATCAGCAGTTGTCACAAAATCCTTTACAGATACCCAATGCAGAGGCAGAATCACAGTGGCTAGAAAAACTCACTACAAGGCAGGAGCGTAGGAAGAAACCTAAAGAGGAACCAGGGTAAATAAATATTTTTCTCCCTCTAAATGACCGTACAGTGAAAAGGGATGTGTGGCTTCCCTGAAACTACAGGTGACTTCCCAGAATGACATCAGACATATCAGAGTGCTAAAACACTACAGGAACATCCTAGTTCACTCAACAAACCTTTAAACACCTTTTAGCCAAGCCTTCTCTCTCGCTTTCAAAGGAGGAAATGTTTAAATACAATATACGCCAGTTCTTATTTGACATGTTCCCTGTATTGAACAATAAGCCTGAAAATAATTCAGTGGTATAACTACTGTACCAGTGCAGTGGAACTACATGCTCTATTCAGGCATTTTACTACTATCCTTTGCAAAGAATGCCATGTATGATAATTCCAAATACCATTCAAGCTCTAGGCTACACCGATGTAAAGCAAACGAAAACTGCGCAAACATACAGTACCGATAAATCACACACACAGTGACATACACACACAATGCCATCCCCAGATCCCAATGAAAGACGTCCCCTCTGTTGAAGGAGCAATACCTTCCCTTGGTGCTCACACAGAGTCTCATTGTGAATCGCTGGTGCTGGTGATGATGACACAGAAATCCTGCCTGCTGCCTCCACTCCTTGCTGTATGTGTGAGGGGAGAGGTGCTGAGTCTGTATGTGTGTGTGTGTGCTGGGGCTGCTGGTGAAAGCCCTTCCGTGTGATCGAGGGCTGGCTTACCAAGCTTGGAGAAACCCCCAGTAGCAGAGGAGAGGTAGAGAGGGAGAAGAGAGAGAGAGATAGAGAAAGAGCGAGAGAGCAAGAGAAAGACAGAGAGAGAGAGAGAGAGAGAGAGAGAGAGAGAAAGAGAGAGAGATGGAGGACTGAGCAGGCAGGGAAAGAGGCACAACAAGCTCTCACAGTCTCACTTCAGAATCTATGTTTCTCAAACGTCAAATTTAGAAATGTTTAAGGTTACGTTTAGACGTTAACTGAGAATTTTTAAAGTTAGGGTTAAGTTTAGGCATTAACTCCGAATTTTTAAGGTTAGGCATTAACTCCAAATGGTTAAGGTAAGGGTTAAGG
Organism: Salmo trutta; assembly: GCF_901001165.1. NCBI lineage: Eukaryota > Metazoa > Chordata > Actinopteri > Salmoniformes > Salmonidae > Salmo > Salmo trutta. Next base: position 11,253,112 of record NC_042957.1, on the reverse strand, counting down.
TTTGGGATAACCTTAATTAAAAAAAATCTAAAACAACTTTCCATCGCTAGATTCAAACATGCGGCATATCCTTACGCCCATCCAGCATCCCCGTCCACAACACCCTAGCAAAACCCAAACCTACTTGAAGGTAACAGCTCTCACTGTTGTCCCTAGTGGCCGGTTTCCACGGCATCTTCCGACGTCCTCAGACATGGATGGACGTCGAATACTGACTTGTATCACGGGTGACCTGGCTGAGGAGGCAGGGAGGGAATAATGGAGAGAGAATGTCATCTTACCTTATGGTATTCATCTCCTCGTCAGGAACCTAAAAGAAAATCACAGGAGATTAGAGGAACAGACGAGACACAAACACTCACTCACTCATTTCACTTAACACTCTCTGTTTCCATCTCTGCTCTCTCTCTCACTCTCTCTTTTATTTTTCAAAAATCTCCCTCTCCCTACGTCTTTCCCTCCATTTCCCTCTCTCTCCTTCTTGCTATCTCTCATGCAGAAAGCCCGTCAGGCTACAGAGTCTGTCTACATCTGTAAAAAGAACAATTCTGTCATATTAAGAGAGGGAGAGAGAAAGAGAGAGAGGGAGAGAAGAAACCTCCATTGCAGCCAGACTGCAGATACATAGCAACTGCACCCCCCCCCCCCCCCCCCCCCCCCCCATGAGAGATGCTGGCAGTGACTCTGTATATGTATTGAGCTGAAGAGAAAAAAAAGCGAGAACAAAGAGAGAGGAGGGGGAGAGGGGAACAGGTGGCACCATCTGTTGAATTTCATATTATGTCACTAGGTGGTGGGGAGGAATGAGACTCTCACCAAACGGTGGGGAGGAATGAGACTCTCACCAAACGGTGGGGAGGAATGAGACTCTCACCAGGCGGTGGGGAGGAATGAGACTCTCACCAAACGGTGGGGAGGAATGAGACTCTCACCAGGCGGTGGGGAGGAATGAGACTCTCACCAAACGGTGGGGAGGAATGAGACTCTCACCAAACGGTGGGGAGGAATGAGACTCTCACCAAACGGTGGGGAGGAATGAGACTCTCACCAGGCGGTGGGGAGGAATGAGACTCTCACCAAACGGTGGGCAGGAATGAGACTCTCACCAGGCGGTGGGGAGGAATGAGACTCTCACCAGGCGGTGGGGAGGAATAAGACTCTCACCAGGCGGTGGGGAGGAATGAGACTCTCACCAGGCGGTGGGGAGGAATGAGACTCTCACCAGGCGGTGGGGAGGAATGAGACTCTCACCAGGCGGTGAGACAAAAAGATAATGGTAACTGTGAATAGTAATAGGAACATATAATAAATAATAGGCACAATAAAAGGCTAAACATGGAAAATGAACATGCTACTATTATTAACACTAATACTACAACCATCCCTACTTCTACCATTAACACAAGTAGAATTTCTACCTCTAATACCACTATCTATCACTTATTAAAACTATAACTAACTTATCACTAAGTGTCATCATCACCATTAGATCAGTACTACATCTACCATCATCATTACTACTACTAATACCACCACCACCACCATCGTTGTCCTGTTGGAAGGTGAACCTTCGCTCCAGTCTGAGGCCCTGAGCGCTCTGGAGCAGGTTTTCATCAAATGTCTCTTTGTACTTTGCTCCATTCATCTTTGCCTCGATCCTGACTAGTCTCCCAGTCCCTGCCGCTGAAAAACATCCACACAGCATGATGCTGCCATCATCATGCTTCACCGTAGGGATGGTGTCAGGTTTCCTCCAGACGTGATGCTTGGCATTCAGGCCAAAGAGTTCAATGTTGGTTTCATCAGACCAGAGAATCTTGTTTCTCATGGTCTGAGAGTCCTTTAGGTGCCTTCTGGCAAACTCCAAGCGGGCTGTCATGTGCCTTTTACTGAGTGGCTTTACGGAGTGGCTTCCATTTGGCCACTCTACCATAAAGACCTGATTGGATGACTGCTAAAAAGATGGTTGTCCTTCTGGAAGGTTCTCCCATCTCCACGGAGGAACTCGGGAGATCTTTCTGAGTAACCATCGTGTTCTTGGTCACCTTCCTGACCAAGTCCCTTCCCGATTGCTCAGTTTGGCCTGGTGGGGAGTAGGAACTTGGTTTGGCCTCTTGGTGGTTCCAAACTTCTTCCATTTAAGAATGATGAAGGCCACTGTGTTCTTGGGTACCTTCAATTCTGCAGTAACGTTTTGGTACCCTTCCCCAGATGTGTGCCTCGACATATTTTAAAATAAATTAGCAAACAATTCTAAAAACTTGTTTCGCATTGTTGTTATGGGGTATTGTGTGTAGGTTGATGAGTTTTTTTTTCTTTGTCCATTTTAGAATAAGGCTGTAACGTAACAAAATGTGGAAAAAGTCAAGGGGTCTGAATAAATTTGCGAATAAACTGTACAAGTTTGGCTGCAAGAGGAGCCATTGCTCCTTCGCCCATGAGTATTTTTGGTTTTTCCTCTGGGTTTAATAAGATAACATTTTGAATACATTTGGTAATTTCTGCTAATAAAGAATCTCTTGGTGAGGAATATTTCTGACAGTAGAGGAGAAAGTGTATCTCTGTCTCTACCTCCCCTGTTGTGTAGTGACCACATACAGGCTCCTCTTTGGGTAGCCATGTCTTTTTATGTCTGCTGGTTTCTATTTCCAATCGGTGGTCACAGCCTGTACTTGGTAAGGACCTGTCTCTGCTTCATATCTCTAACAGAGTAGAGATAATTGGTCAGTTCATATTCTCTGTTTGGGTCAGATAGCAATTTAGTCGGCTTTGAAATTTTGTTTTGTTTTTCCAGTATAGTAAACATGTTTATGTTTTGTTGATTTTGATTATTTATTTTAAAGCAGTGCTGGTGTCAGCTTGGTTGGATAGGTCCAACATCAGCTGACTGAGAGGGCTCGTTTCTGGGCTCAGCTGTTAGATTTGAAGTGCTTTAAATTGGAGACTTGAATTTGGTCTCTCTCTCTCCCCCATCTCTCTCTCTCTCTCTCTCTCTCTCTCTCTCTCTCTCTCTCTCTCTCTCTCTCTCTCTCTCTCTCTCTCTCTCTGTATCAGGTCAGATTAGGCCTAGGAATCATGGAATTCTCATCTCCATTCAGATTTAGAGTGCTGTGCTAACCAAGTGGCAGGAACACTTTAGGTTTGAGTTATCTTATGAATATAGGTTGAACCTCATTGTCTATTGTTTTCAATGGGGGAAAACACTGTTTAATATACCATGTAATAAAAACCATGATGCATTAATTGAAAGATATTGTATCGTTTGTGTGTGTGTGTGTGTGTGTGTGTGTGTGTGTGTGTGTGTGTGTGTGTGTGTGTGTGTGTGTGTGTGTGTGTGTGTGTGTGCACTAATGTAATTAAATATATGTTTTAATATACAGTACCATTCAAAAGTTTGGACACACCTACTCATTCAAGAGATTTTCTTTATTTTTACTATTTTCTACATTGTAAAATAATAGTGAAGACATCAAAACTATGAAATAACACTTATGGAATCTTGTAGTAACCAAAAAAGTGTTAAACAATTCAAAATATATTTTATATTCTTCAAATTAGCAACCCTTTGTCTTGATGACAGCTTTGCACACTCTTAGCATTCTCTCAACCAGCTTCACCTGGAATGCTTTTCCAACAGTCTTGAAGGAGTTCCCACATATGCTGAGCACTTGTTGGCTGCTTTTCCTTCACTCTGCGGTCCAATTCATCCCAAACCATCTCAATTGGGTTGAGGATGGATGATTGAGGAGGCCAGGTCATCTGATGCAGCACTCCATCACTCTCCTTCTTGGTCAAACAGTCCTTACACAGCCTGGAGGTGTGTTTTGGGTCATTGTCCTGTTGATAGTCCCACTAAGCGCAAACCAGATGGGATGGCGTATCGCTGCAGAATGCTGTGGTAGCCATGCTGGTTAAGTGTGCCTTGAATTCCAAATAAAACAAAGACAGTGTCGTCAGCAAAGCACCCCCACACCATCACACCTCCTCCTCCATGCTTCATGGTGGGAACCACACATGCGGAGATCATCCGTTCACCTACCCTCCGTTCATCTAGACATGGTGGTTGGAACCAAAAATACAGCATTTGGACTCATCAGACCAAATGACAGATTTCCACCTGTCTGAAAGACCATTGCTTGTGTTTCTTGGCCCAAGCAAGTCTCGTCTTTTTATTGGTTTCCTTTAGTAGTGGTTTCTTTGCAGCAATTTGACCGTGAAGGCCTGTTTCACGCATTCTCCTCTGAACAGTTGATGTTGAGATGAACTCTGTGAAGCATTTATTTGGGCTGCAATCTGAGCTAAAGATAACTCTAATGAACGTATCCTCTGCAGCAGAGGTAACTCTGGGTCTTCCTTTCCTGTGGCGGTCCTCATGAGAGCAAGTTTCATCATAGCGTTTGATGATTCTTGCGACTGCACTTGAAGAAAGTTCTTGAAATTCTCCGGATTGACTGACCTTCATGTCTTAAAGTAATGATGGACTGTTGTTTCACTTTGCTTATTTGAGCTGTTCTTGCCATAATATGGACTTGGTATGTTACCAAATAGGGCTATCTTCTGTATACCACCCCTACCTTGTCACAACACAACTGATTGGCTCAAACACATTTAAGAAGGAAAGAAATTCCACAAAGTAACTTGAAATTAATTGAAATGCATTCCAGGTGACTACCTCATGAAGCTGGTTGAGAAAATGCCAAGAGTGTGAAAAGCTGTCATCATGGCGGGGGTGGCAACTTTGAAGAATCTCAAATAGAAAATATATTTGGATTTGGTTACTTCATGATTCCGTATGTGTTATTTCAAAGTTTTTATTTCTTTATTCTAAAATGTAGAAAAATTATTAAAATAAAGAAAAACCCTGGAATAAGTAGATGTGTCCAAACTTTGACTTGTACTGTAAAAAATATTTATTTTGCTGCGCAGTCAAACAAACAAATAATGCCGTAAAAGAAACATAGTTAATGAGTTCAATTGTTATTTGACAGGAAGTGATATGAGAGCAGAAGGCCATGTGCCTGTCATGATGGCACTGCTCTCAGCTAGCACCATGCTGTAGAAGGAATCCTGTGAAATACTACTGAGAGAGAAATCAACTTTACAGATACACACACACACGCCTACGTGTATGTACGAGCACACATGAACGTGTGCACACATCCATACACATACCCACACACTCACACGTGCACATTCACACATACACACAAACACACACACACACACACACACACACACACACACACACACACTGACACTGACACAAACACACAAACAAGCTCACACACACACTTGTCTCTCAGCCCCCTCACCGCCCACCTTTTATAAAGCAGTTGCTAAGGTGACGGCAAAGACTGAATTTTAATCAGACAATAAATTAAGGCAATGTTATTTTCTCTTTCATTACTGAATGTCTGTGATACCTATGTGGAGATGATGTCTCAGAGATATTTAGGCTTTTGAAAGCCTAAAGAGGCAACCTGCAGTTGCTACATCCATGTTTGGACTTATTAAATTAATGATCTGGACCCATTTATTCTTGAAGAAAATAACTTATAAATGCCTCATTAGCTGTGTTCAACTTTCATACCCTATCAGAACCCAGAATATAAGTTTGTTTTAGTCCAATGTTTGTAAACAAAGTAAATGTATATAAACACTATATAGCCTCAAAACATGGTTGAAACTATAATTTTGATGTAATGGATGGTCAGTCCCTGCACACATAGCTCTGTCTATGAATTTTAGAGTGGTTACATTTTTCCAGCCCATGTTTTTTACAAATACAACCTACCGAAACACGCTTTGTTATTGTTTCAACAGCTGATTGCCGCTTTAAAGGCAAATGACATATGATCCTTACTGAATAAATGCAGAATAAGATATTTGATATTTCCCTTGTTACCAATTAAATCCATGATAACACTGAAATTCTGAATTATAAAGCACCTAGCAACAGCAGCAATATCTGTTGTACTCTCTCATGGACAGATGTGTTTAACATAAATAGTAGTAGTAGCATAATAGTAGTACGATGACTTTTCATCACTGATCGATCATTCAGACAAATCACGATTTTTCAGGTGTTCTGTAAAGGACAAACCCCAAGTACTATACTTGAGACCTTCGAATTTCAGAAGGGCAAGGGTCGTTTGGCCCATGGACTGGCCCGAAACTGGCTGAGACTTTATGTTTACGGAGTGGAGACTTCGCTAATGTCTCCCCCAGAACCTAATCAAGCATCTGACACAATTACTTCAAGATTTTAGTTCTGGGTGTTCGAGATTATACCTGTTGGATAACAGATATGCACATTCTTATGTCTAATGTTATAATACTGTCTTATTATGAATGTGTAACAATTGCGAGTGTCATAAACAGGACACAGACTTAACAATGGGCCACTCTGAGTGGCTACACAACTCATAGCCAAAAGGCTAACAATTACAAGAGAGAAAATGCATTATCGTTAATTTGCTAATATTGATAACTCTCCAGAAAGGGGTTAGCAGCATGGGGTGGAAGCTGCAAATGCATGACATTCCATGTTGTTTTAGTGATTGGCTAAACTTTTTGGTTTATTTTGTATAATATATAAATATATAGATATGCATAAGTTCTAGTGTTTTAACTCGTAATTAGATTTAGTATCAAAGTAGCTTTGAGGAGACCACTGTGTTGTGTTGGAGTAAATATCAGCCGGTTTAAATTAGTTCTGTGAGTATTTACAAAGCCATTCCTTCCTACATTAGCCTACATACTGAGAGTAATAATAATAATAGTAATAATAATAGTAATAATAATAATAATTCAAATAATAGTAATAATAATAGTAATATAATTAATAATAGTAATAATAATAATAATTCAAATAATAGTAATAATAATAGTAATAATAACAATAATAGTAATAATAATAGTAATATAATTAATAATAGTAATAATAATACAAATAATAGTGATAATATTAGCAATAATAATAATAATAATAATAATAATAGTAATAATGATAATACAAATAATAGTAATAATAGTAATAATAATATTAGTAATAATAATAATAGCAATATTAATAATAATACAAATAATAGTAAAGATAATAATAATAATGGTAATAATAATAGTAATAATAATATTATGAATAATAATAATAGTAATAATAATATTAATAATAATAATAATAAAAATAATTGTAAAATAATATGAATAATAATAATAGTAACAATAATAATAATAAAAGTCATTGTCAAATAATAGTAAAAATAATAGTAATAATAATAGCGATAATAAAAACAATAGTAAACATATTAGTAATAATGATATTAATAATACAAATAACAATACAAATAATAGCAATTATTGTAGCAATAAAAATAGTAATAATAAAAATAATAACAAAAATAATAGTAATAATAATAGTAGTAATAATAATAATAATAATAGTAATAACAATACTAATAGCAATATAATTGTAATAATAATACTAATACAAATCATCGGAAAAATAATAATAATAATAATAATAATAGTAATAATAAATAATTATAGTACAACATAATAGCAATAATAGAAATAACAATACAAATAATAGTAATTATAATAACAATAGCAATAATAATAATAGTAATAATAGTATTAATAATAGCAATAATAATAATAATAATAATAGTATTAATAATAGGAATAGTAATAAGAGTATTAATAATAGCAATAGTAATAGCAGCAGTATTAATAATAGCAATAGTAATAATAGTAGTATTAATAATAGTATTAATAATAGTTATAATAACAATAATAGTATTAATAAGAGTAATAATAATAGCATTAATAATAATAGTAGTATTAATAATAGTAATATCAATAATAATATAAATAATAATAATAATAATAACAGCAACAATAATAATAATAATAGTATTAATAATAGCAACAGTAATAATTATAATAATAGTATTACTAATATTAATAGTATTAATAATAGTAATACTAATAGTATTGATAATAGCAATAGCAATAATAATAGTATTATTACTAGTATTAATACTAGTATTATTAATAATAATAATAATAGTAATAGCATCAATAATAATAACAATAGTATTGATAATAGTATTAACAATAATAATAATAGTAACAATAGTAATAATAATAGTATTAATAATAATAATAATAGCATTAATAATAGCAGTAGCAATAATAATAATAATACCAGTAATAATAATAGTATTAATAATAGTAATAATTATTATTATTATAATGGTAATAATAATATTAGTAATAATAATTATAATAATGGTACTAATAATAATAGTAATAATAATTATGATAATAATTATAATAAAGGCAATAGTAATAATAGTATTAATAATAGTAATAATAAGAACAATAATAGTAATAATAATAATTATAATAATGGTAATAACAATAATATATGCCATTTAGCAGAAACTTTTATCTAAACCGACTTACAGTCATGGGTGCATATATTTTCATATGTATGTTCCCAGCCGGAATCAAACCCACAATTCTGACCTTGCAAGTGCCAAGGTAAGCGGGAATCCAGGAGAAATCAAACCCACAATTCTGGCCTTGCAAGCCATGCTCTACCAACTGAGTCACAAATGATAGACGCCATACATAGAGATGTTATTAGCAAATTAGTAAGTGACTAGATGGTTCTATGGTTCAACAGTTTGTCTAATTAGTAAGTGACTAGATGGTTCTATGGTTAAGTAGATTGTGTAATTAGTAAGTGACTAGATGGTTCTATGGATCAATACTTTGTATATTTAGTAAGTGACAAGATGGTTCTATGGATCAATACTTTGTATATTTAGTAAGTGACTAGATGGTTCTATGGTTCAGTAGTTTGTGTAATTAGTAAGTGACTAGATGATTCTATGGTTCAGTAGTTTGTGTAATTAGTAAGTGACTAGATGGTTCTAGTAATGAAACGCACAAATAGAATTGTAATATCACAGGCATAATGTCCATAGGGGACACAGGGGCACGTGTCCAGTCAGATTTGTCCAGTTAAAAAATACAAATGGAATATATATTTTTTTTCTCTGTAAAACTACTACCCACCAAGCAATTTTATGAAGTTGGCTTTCGCTAGCCCAGATAGGTTCCCAATCTCCCAACCTCATAATTTAGGGCTCCTGAGTGACGCAGCGGTCTAAGGCACTGCATCTCAGTGCTAGAGGCATCACTACAGACCCTGGTTCGATTCCAGGCAGAATCACAACCGGCCGTGATTGGGAGTCCCATAGGGTGGCGCACAATTGATCGAGGGTAGGCCGTCATCGTAAATAAGAATTTGTTCTTAACTGACTTGCCTAGTTAAATAAAGATGAAATAAATAACTAGCTACCAAGAAGCCATTTCAGGCTATCAGTCAAGATAGAGTAGCTAGCTTATCTCAGTTGACATGCCTGCTGGCAAGGTTGCTGGACTTTTAAAAAGTAAGCAATAACGAAATGTACTGAATAAGACTCACATTCCTTGAAATCTTTCACCCAGACTTTAGCAGAGATGGAGAGAAGCAAATGTAGTTTCTTAAAAAACCACCATCAGTCAGGAGGATACAGATAGCTCAAGAGGTATGCTTAGATATGCAAAAAAAAAGGATTATGGCTCTAGATTGCAGGAACAAGCTGTTTCAGGTGTTTGAACAAGGCAAAATTCTCCAACTTAGAAAATGTTAGCCTTTATTCGCTTCAGACATTATTTAGTTGAAGACAATCTGATATTATTGTGCATCAGGCTTTTTGAAAATGAGTTTATGGCTTTTTGTAATGACACACCTTGTACTACGCACTATTGCGCAATCACTGTAATGTACTGAGCATGCTCAGTAGACATACGGGATGTGTATAAAAAAATGGCACACCACAACAGGGTATAACATTACTCACCATGTTGATCCCTCTGGGGAGAGAGTTAGAGCAGTTGGGATATCTCATCACCAATCCCTCATCCCACAAAACTGGACTGGGATTTCTATACCTTCCCAATGTGTCCTGACGGAATTCTGGAGGAGGTGCTATTCCTCCCACACCCATTCTCCTCTCCCTCTCTAGCGTTGACAACGTTTTCTCCTTCCTGATCTTAATGTCCTTCAGCTCATCCCCCCTACGGACGCTATCAATGTCCGTCTCCAGGTAGGTTTTCTCCACGGGCGTCTCAATGAGACCCTGCTCTTCCTGCCTCCTCTCGCCAGTCCGGGTGCTGCGCTGCTGGGTTACCGAGCATGGTGGAGTGCTGCTCCACTGGCACTCCACTTGGATCACATCTCTGGACTCTGTGGTGGTGCTGAGGCTGGTTCTGGGGCTGAGGGAGCTGGATCTCTGGGGAGGAGGGGGCGGCGGGAGTTTCCTAAAAGCCTCCAGGTTGCCTGGGACCAGCACTCTTCCGCTCACGTCGTCCAGGAACTGTGAGAACTTAAGTTTGGCTTCGAACTTTTGCTCCAGCCAACAATAACACACTGACGTGTTGATCGTGTTGCAACTGCTGCTAATGCTGGTGGCTGTTGTGGTGTACTGGCTACTGGAGGTCAGGCTGTGCACAGAACCAGCCCTCCTCCCCCTCCCTCTCCCCAGCCATGCTACCCCTCCCAGTGCTGCCTGTGCTGCCCCCTCATGTAGCCCCACGAGGCAGTATGCCCCTCCCTGGAGTCTGTGTGCACAAGTTCCACCGTGAGGCCCTCTGGCTGAGCTGGGGCCGTTGAATCTGGCTTGCAAGGTCTCCTGGCTGTGATTACTGATGGAGCTGTGGAGCAGGCAGGTGGACCCGGAACTCCAGCTGTCCATGCTGTCGTAAGCCTCACTGCTGCTGCTGATCGGGCTGCTGCTGTTCTGAGCATTGCTGGGGCTGGGGCTGGATGTCAGGCTGCATGGGGAGGACCTGCTGGAAGAGGAGGCTGAAACATCAGATTCCTCCAAACAGAAATGCATGGATGTAGGGCAGGAGCCAGAGGTGGTGGAGGAGGCCCAGAAGCCTGGGGATGGCCTGCCCAGCCCCCTGGGAGAGCAGGGTGTCCCTGTCTGGTCAGTCAGCTTGGAGCTCCTCTGCATGGTAGCTACTACCTAGACAGTTTGGGAAGTGTTGCAGCACTCCCTCACTCTCTCAATTGGCATTAATGACTGAACCATTGTTCAGTGCACGTCACTGATTTTAAAGTGTTCATCCCCAATTCTGTCCTCTTCTGCCGGTCAGGTTGACCTAGGGCCTGTCTAGTTCATTAACACTCCAGGCCAAATGAGTGGCCCCCTACCATGGCAATCTGTCCCAGGACCATCCCAAATCGGATATTAAACTAGGACCCCCTGTGAGGGGTGCCACATTGCCCGTTCATGCCAGTCTGACAAAATGAGCACTCTAGCCTTAATATGTGGCCCACATAATACAACCCCCATCCCCCCTGTAACAGCCAGGCTAAACTGAAAGATGTGTTATTTACTATCACAAATCCACCACCCTACAACAGGCTGAAACCAGCATTAATGCAAAAAAGCAACAATTCAGTTTCCTCTAATATTATCTCAGAAAATCAGCAAGACAAGCAGCAGTAGAATATGTAGGTTTAGCTCTTAGGAAGTATCAAGTCCTTAATTAGACATCTATTGATAACAGTGGGGCCAATGAGGCTTTTTCTGCCTTTTCAGGTCAGTGGCTGCAACAGGGCATTGATCTCATATAGAAACACGTGGCATCTGACAGACAGAGACAAAGAGAGACAGAGAGAGAGAGAGACAGAGAGAGAGACAGGGAGAGAGAGAGAGACAGAGAGACAGACAGAAAGAGAGACAGAAAGAGAGAGAGAGAGAGAGAGAGAGACAGAGACAGAGAGAGACAGAAAGAGACAGAAAGAGACAGAGAGAGACAGAGAGAGACAGAGAGAGACAGAGCGAGCGAGAGAGACAGACAGACAGACAGACAGACAGACAGACAGACAGATCCAGAATTTCTTAAAAACATCAAGGGACAGGACATCATAATCCTACTGGAAACATGGTGTCATGGAAACATAGATACTCAGTGTCCCTCAGGCCATAGAGAAAGTTTACTGCCATCAATCAAACATAAAAATGTTAAATGGGGCCGGGACTCAGGTGGAATCATAATTTGGCATAAGCAAGACTTAGCACTAAATGACATGAAAAAAGTTACTATCCACATTTGGCTAAAACTTAACAAATGTAAAATCTATTGTGACAATGATGTATACATATGTGCAGCTTATGCTCTTCCTTCAGATTCGTCATATTATGATGATCTGTTTTTTGACAATCTCCATATAGAAATCATTCAATTTCAGGCAGAGGGTAAAGTGCTTCTTTGTGGAGATTTCAATGCAAGAACAGGTTCTGAGCCTGACTACACTGATGCAGGAGGTAACCACCACATATGTGGACACCCCTCCTTGTACAGGAGCCCTATTATAAATAATAGAAACATTCCTGACCAAATACTGAACGAAATGGAAAGGAGTTAGTGCATCTCTGTCGAGCCTTAGGCCTGTACATGCTTAATGGTAGAATCAGAGGGGACTCTTTAGGCCAGTTTACTTACTGCTCAGCTCTTGGGACAAGTGTAGTCGATTATACCATCACTGACATCGACCCCTCCTCCATTAGTGCATTCATTGTCAGACCACAGACACCGTTGTCAGATCACAGTCAGATCAACGTGTTTCTAAAGAAATGAACCGGCAATATTCATTAACAAAACAGCCCAATAAACTCTACAACATAAACCAATCGTACAGATGTGCTCAAAACCGTGCAGAGAGATTCAGTGAAACATTGAACTCAAATGAAATGATGAACTCTATACAGTTTTTCAATAACTCACAATACCAAAACAATAAAGATGGTGTCAATTTGGCTACTCAAAATGTCAATTGCATATTCCAAAAAGCAGCATCAAAAGCAAATTTGAGCAAACCAAAGAAATGCAACATCAGAAACAAAAAACAAAATGTTTCTGAAAAATTGTTTGATAACGAATGTAAGACAATTAGAAAACACCTAAGACAAATGTCAAATGAAAAACATAAGCAGCTAAACAACCCAGAGCTACACTATGAATACTTTGAAACTCTGAATCAGTATAAACATGCACTGAAATGCAAGAAATTGAATTATACCAATAAGACGCTTGATGAAATTGAAAACGCAATTTACCAAAATCTTGTTCTGGGACATTTGGAACAATTTAAGAGCAACAAAGCCAGAAGAATTAGCCATACAATAGGAAGGAATTTGGAAAACATATTTAGATAATCTATGCAAAAACATCCCACAAAAGACTTACAACATAACCAATTACAAATTCAAGAAACGTTGATTAATGTGCACTGTCCCTGTAAAAATAAACTAAACTCAAACTCAAGAAAAATTTAACATCCTTGAATCAGTCATTAAAAACAACCAAAATCCATTAGATTACCCAATAACCCAACAAGAACTAAATGAAAAGCTCAAATCTATAAAATCAAAGAAGGCTTGTGGTCTAGACAACATCAGAAATGAAATGCTGAAAAACAGCACACCTGAGTTGCAAAATGCTGTGCTTAAATTGTTCAACATGGTTTTAACTTCTGGCTGCTTCCTGATGTCTGGAAGCAGGGGCTCATCTCCCCTATCCACAAAAGTGGAGACAAATCAGACCCCAATATTTACAAGGGGATTTGTGTAAACAGCAACTTGAGAAAGGTTTTCTGTAGAATTTTGAAGAAAAAAAAATCTAATAAGTAAATGTCAAATTGACTTTCTCCCCAACCATCACACTACTGACCATATACACCTTACACACACTAATTAATAAACACGTCCACCAAAAAAAAGAGGGAAAAATCTTTGATTGCTTTATTGACTTTAAAAATCATTTGATTCTATTTGGCACGAAGGGCTATTCTACAAAATTCTTCAAAGTGGGCTTGGTGGTAAAGTGTATGACTTAATTAAATGTATGTACACAGAAAACAAGTGTGCAATAAATATCAAAAACCAAAGAACATAATTATTTTCACAACGTCGAGGTGTGAGACCAGGCTAGAGTTTGAGTCCAAATCTTTTCAACATTTATATCAATGTTGGACCATGTTGGACATGTTGGACCATTCTCCAGCCACAGGACTCCCTATTTGACACAGAGGTAAAATACCTGCTATATGCTGATGATTTGGTAATTCTATCACCAACCAAAGAAGGTCTTCAACAGAACCTTAATATTCCAGAGCAATATTGCAATAATTGGGCTCTGGCAGTAAACTTAAATAAAAACGAAAATCAGATGTTAGAAACACAAATATAAATTCTGTCACACTGTCACGCCCTGGCCATAGAGAGGGTTTTATTCTCTATTTTGGTTAGGCCAGGGTGTGACTAGGGTGGGCATTCTATGTCCTTTTTTCTATGCTTTGTATTTCTTTGTTTTGGCCTGGTATGGCTCTCAATGGGACCGCTGTACATCGTTGTTGCTGATTGGGAGCCATACTTAGGCAGCTTGTTTTCCTTTGGGGTTTTGTGGGTAGTTGTTTTCTGTCTTGTGTGTTCACCTGGCAGAACTGTTGGCTTTCGTTTTCTTGTTTTATTTAAAGTGTCATTAAAGTTAATATGAGCACTTACCACACAGCATCTTGGTCCCCTCTGTCAGACGATCGTTACACACGCCCTGACCTTTGAGAGATGTTTTATTCCTCTATTTGTTAGGTCGGGGTGTGATGTGGGGTGGGCATTCTATGTTGTATATTTCTTTGTTGTGATCGAGTAGGGTTCCCAATCAGAGGCAGCTGTATATCGTTGTCTCTGATTGGGAATCATACATAGGAAGCCTTTTCCCACCTGTGTTTTGTGGGTAGTTATTTTCTGTTTAGTGTCTGTGTCTGACGGAACTGTTCGCTTTCGTTTTGTTGTTTTTTTGGTTATTTCTTGTCTGAGTGTTTCTTGGTAATAAATATCATGAACACTTACCACGCTGCGTTTTGGTCCACTTCTTCTTCAACTACAAACGACGACCATTACAAATTCACCCTGAACAACATAATTGAACACACTAAAAATGACTCATACCGTGGTCTGACCATATCTGCATCCGGAAACTTTAATATGGCAGTGAATGCACTCAAAGAAAAAGCCTGCAGAGCATTGTATGCAATAAAAATGAAATTATTCAAAATCAACATCCCAAATAGAATTTGGACCAACATATTTGACAGCGTAATCCTATCAATAGCTCTTTACGGAAGTGAGGTTAGGGTGCCACTCAATAAACTGGATTTTAAAATGTGGGACAAACATCCAATTGAAGCCCAGAATACTAGACATTGAGGAAATTGAACCAACCTCTGTCAACCTCTATAAGTCTGGGACAGTAATGGTGCAGGGCATCCTCGTACAGTCACATGTCTACTGACCACTGTGACTGACCCACAATTAACTGTGACTGACCCACAACTAAGGAAATCTTTGACTATGTACAGACTCAGTGAGCATAGCGTTGCTATTGATAAAGGCAGCCGAAGACATACCTGGATCTCAAGAAAAGACAGGCTTTAAGACAGGCTTTACTGAAGACTCATCTCTTCAGTAGGTCCTATGATTGAGTGTAGTCTGGCCCAGGAGTGTGAAGGTGAACGGAAAGGCTCTGGCGCAACGAACCGACCCTTGCTGTCTGTGCCCGGCCGGTTCCCCTCTCTCCACTGGGATTCTCTGCCTCTAACCCTATTACAAGGGCTGAGTCACTGGCTTATTGGTGTTCTTCCATGCCGTCCCTAGGAGGGGTGCGTCACTTGAGTGGGTTGAGTCACTGACGTGGTCTTCCTGTCTGGGTTGGCGCCCTCCACTTGGGTTGTGCCGTGGCGGAGGTCTTTGTGGGCTATACTCGGCCTTGTCTCAGGATGTTAAGTTGGTGGTTGAAGATATCCCTCTAGTGGTGTGGGGGCTGTGCTTTGGCAAAGTGGGTGGGGTTATATCCTTCCTGTTTGACCCTGTCCGGGGGTATCGTCTGTTGGGGCCACAGTGTGTCCTGACCCCTCCTGTCTTAGCCTCCAGTATTTATGCTGCAGTAGTTTATGTGTCGGGGGGCTAGGGTCAACCTGTTATATCTGGAGTATTTCTCCTGTCTTATCCGGTGTCCTGTGTGAATTTAAGTATGCTCTCTCTAATTCTCACTTTCTCTCTTTCTTTCTTTCTCTCTCTCGGAGGACCTGAGCCCTAGGACCATGCCTCAGGACTACCTGACATGATGACTCCTTGCTGTCCCCAGTCCACCTGGCCGTGCTGCTGCTCCAGTTTCAACTGTTCTGCCTGCGGCTATGGAACCCTGACCTGTTCCAGACCTGCTGTTTTCAACTCTCTAGAGACATCAGGAGCGGTAGAGATACTCTCAATGATCGGCTATGAAAAGCCAACTGACATTTACTCTTGAGGTGCTGACTTGTTGCACCCTCGACAACTGTGATTATTATTATTTGACCATGCTGGTTATTTATGAACATTTGAACATCTTGGCCATGTTCTGTTATAATCTCCACCTGGCACAGCCAGAAGAGGACTGGCCACCCCTCATAGCCTGGTTCCTCTCTAGGTTTCTTCCTAGGTTCTGGCCTTTCTATGGAGTTTTTCCTAGCCACCGTGCTTCTACACCTGCATTGCTTGCTGTTTGGGGTTTTAGGCTGGGTTTCTGTACAGCACTTTTAGATATCAGCTGATGTAAGAAGGGCTATATAAATACATTTGATTTGATTTGATTTGATGTGCACACTGCCCACAAAATTAGGTGGAAACTGAGCAGCACTTCCTAACCTCCTGCCAAATATATGACCATATTAGACACACATATTTCCCTTAAATTACACAGACCCACAAAGAATTTGAAAACAAATCACATTTTGATAAACACCTATCTATTGGGTGAAATATCACAGCGTGCCATTACAGCAGCAAGATTTGTGACCTGTTGCCACAAGAAAAGGGCAACCAGTGAAGAACAAACACCATTGTAAATAAAACCTAGATTTATGTTGATTTATTTTCCCTTTTGTACTTGAACTATTTGCACATCATTACAACACTGTATATAAACATAATATGACATGTGAAGTGTCTTTATTCTTTTCTTTTGTAAACATATGTTTCCCATGCCAATAAAGCCCAGTAAATTGAATTGAAATTGAGAGAGAGAGAGAGAGAGAGAGAGAGAGAGAGAGAGAGATGGAGAGGAGAGAGAGAGAGAGAGAGAGAGAGAGAGAGAGAGAGAGAGATGGAGAGAGAGAGAGAGAGAGAGAGAGAGAGATGGAGAGAGAGAGAGAGCGAGAGAGAGAGAGAGAGCGAGAGAGAGAGAGAGAGAGAGAGAGAGAGAGAGAGAGAGGAGAGAGATGGAGAGAGAGAGAGAGAGAGAGAGAGAGAGAGGAGAGAGAGAGAGAGAGAGAGAGAGAGAGAGAGAGAGAGAGAGAGAGAGAGAGAGAGAGAGAGAGAGAGAGAGAGAGAGAGAGAGAGAGAGAGAGAGAGAGAGAGAGAGAGAGAGAGAGAGAGAGAGAGAGAGAGAGAGAATAAAGGGATGAGATGTGAGTTGGAGACACATAGACCAAAGCAGTGGTCACCAATCGGTCGATGGCGATAGACTGGTCGATTTCAAAGGCATTCCTAGTCGATCACCAAACATTTCTGTAAAAAAACAACAACAATGTATTTTTGTTATATCGAGGAATATTTCACTTTCTCTGGTCAGAGTCACAACATGAATTTGTGCATGAGGCAGAAATAATGCAGTGCGCAATCAGCTGAACGACTTTGTCCCCTTTTCTCAGTGAAGGGAAGGAGGGCAGAGGGAGGGGAAGTCGGATGAGAGGCAGCTTCCCCGCTGCTCCCTCCCCTCAGACTGACCATCAGATGCAGGCCATCAGTCCCCAGAAAAAGAGGCCTCACAAGTAATATAACAAATGATTATGCTCACTTAGCTGTGCCTCATAAGTAATACAACACATTATTTACCAGTGTGATCATATAGCCAATATGCAGTAATAATGTATTGGGCCTATTCCCTACTGCACCAACCTCATTGCTCCAGAACTGTTTGTTATTGGTTAATGTTACATAGGCTTAGATCTTGGCATGCATTTTGACTCAGAAAGTGATCTTGACTCAGAAAAGGACTAAAGTATACAACTGTAATAGGGGCACTGAGGGTGCTGCAACTAATAACAAAACATTTAATATTGAAAATAATATTTTTTCACAAAAGTAGAGCACTGGGCCTTTACTAGTCCTGTATTAGCAGACCGATATATCCGTCTGTAACGTGGGCAAGAAAAATAATCAGTGGCACCACCATCACCCCTAAATGACTTCCCGCACTATGGTAGTAAACAGTTACTGGTATGGCATACAAGAAACAGGCTACTGTGGGCACATTTACACAGTAACAAATAACACAGATCATGGCAAAAGAATACCAGAAACCTCATCATAATCTACAACGTTATGAGGAGACAACTATTATGCATTTCTCAGTTTACTAAAGTCTAGTTTAATGGGCTCCTAGTAACTTCACTGAAGAAAAGTTTCAAATTAGATCACATTACCATATTACAAGGAAGTTTATGGCACTTTTTTGGACTACAAAAATGTCCGCCTATTTTTCTAGTTGTTCTGGGCTCTGCCCTACATTATGTGCTCTCTGTCACCAAATGGCAAATGGCCCGAGACAGAATACTACTACAGTATCCATGTTCGGTATCTATCTGAAACTCTGAAGATATAGATGTATGATCTCTATGGTATCTGTACAGGGTGAACTGTAAATTACTCAATGCAAAGGGTTTTTTATTGTCTATTTCCATTGGTCTCATCCCCCACACAGGCCTTTAGATGCTGTGATACACTGTGGAGATATTGGGCCTGGGTGATCAGGTTACTGTAAACTTGGTATCATTTGATTGGTCAATGGTGGTTGGTTTTCAGCTGTTCTAAATGGAATGAAATTCCTTTCTTCTGTCTCTTATCTTGTATCCAGTCCCTGGAGGAAGGATGTATTATCAATTCTCATTTCCTAGGTTTTTAGGCATCTGGCCTAGTTGGCATCTCTTTGTTCATCTCTTTGTTCTTGTAAGTTAACCTAGGATCTATATGCCTAGAATATTGCTTTAATGTCAGTATTGGCTTGTAACTGAAGCTTTATGCCTTGTATGTGAATCCATTCTTTTTATTCAATAATATTTGCTTTGATGTTTGCTTCTCATGACCATCCCTTGATCTTAGTCAACTTAAACACATCATACTTGATTGCACATGGTTTTACTATGTTAAATTGAGTCAGATATTCAGTTTAGTAGACTTTAATCATATTAATTGCATTGTATTGTTATTGGTCACGTGAGGTGTATATAATGTGCATACACATCAAATATTACCCCACTACAGTAAATGGCAACCTTCAACTTGTTGTATCTTACAGATCATTTTGACTTTTATTGACAGGTGAGTTCATGTAGGAAGTTTTGATTACTTATTTTAGATTGATTCCCCGATATATAACGAATACATGTATGATGGAGAATATGCAGGCAACAAATATTTTTCAGTTATGGGAATCTTGTATTCATGATTTGGCTCAAAACTGATCAATAAAGACCAGAAAGGTCTTTACATTAATCAGACAAGCGATGAAATACTCGATTGCTGGCAGACAATTGGCATGCATAAAAAGGAGGCAGAGAAGGAAAGGATGCACGTTTTGCTAATCTCTCTGACGAGATCCGTCGCACAAAGGAAACATGAGCTTAATGTTGAGAATGTTTCCTCCTTAGAACGAGAGGGGGCGCTTTTGAAGCACCAATGTAAAGCACTAGAAAATGATTGTCCAGACATTGGATCACCGGGCCCACAGCTGTGCTTTGAGGTCGACCATTCAGGTACTGGTGATGTGACACCGATAGTGGTGTGGAGAACCCAGCCGCGCTCCAAAACACACATTCTGCCGTCGCCATATTCAAACTCCCAGCCACTGTCGCACTTCTCATAGACTAGCGAGTCAATTTAGGGCAGCAGAAGGTCATGTTTCAGTTATTAAGACAAGGACAAACAATGCAGGTGCAGTCTGTCATTTCGCACCGGTTAACAAACCGTTATGCCACCTCTCACCAAAATAATATTGGACAACTCTCAGTGAAATGTTCTTCACTCCATGGTGGAAACAGGTGAGGACCCAGTACAATGTGCATGGCCTAGAAATGTGAGATGTATGGCAAGTACTTTTGCTCTCAATTCCAAGTGAAATTGGCCACAGAGCCACAGATGATGTTAAGGATGACACAATTGTCAACTATCTGTTTGAAACCGAAAGCAATGCAGAGCGGCTCAAAGCAAACTTGCTCGCTCTTTGGGGTCCATCTCATGCAGACTGGACTAGGCTCAGGTCATGCAAGCAGGGCACACAAGAACCTTTCGCGCAGTACGCAGAGAAACTGTGGAAACTCTCTTAGGGATATTCTGGCCAATAAACCCCATCACGTGACAATGACATGCTACAAACAATGTTAACACGCAACTCTGGCTTCCGAGAAAGAGTTTGATTTGGGGGGGTCCTGCAGATAAGACATTCCAAGCAACTGTTACATGGGCCACTAATATTGAATATTGGACAGGATATCCTAACCAGGCATGTTCTGTTGAATCTAACTATGTCATCCCTAAACAGCACACTACACGGGGTGCTCACTGCAAACGAACGCAACGTGTAGTGAAAACCTGTTGGGATCTGGGGAGGGGCGAAGGGGGAAACTCTTACACTCCCAGTCAATGTACTGTCTGTCACAGGAACGGGTTATCTAGTATGGAAGTGTTGGAACCTTGGATTCGGGAATCAACCTAGACACAGAGCATTCAATATGTTTCAGACCTGAATAGGATTCGTCTGTTCGTGCCTCTCTCCAGCAACCAAACAAGCCAAGCTACAGAGCTAAGCAATTTTTTCTATGAATTCAAACTCTAATTCGTGAAGCGTTCCTTGTTTTTTTAACCTGAATAGCAAGTTTTAACCGACAACGCGATCATTTGACAGACCGTAGTGTATTTTTGGGAGACGTGGAGGTTAATTATGCTGTGGTTGTCTTGGTTACGCGTAGGACAGGTTTCAACTTTAGCAATTACAATGTATAGGCATCCTCTCACTGCGTGTTGTGAGCTGGTAATTATAGAGCAAATTATCCTGAAAACCCAATTTGAGTAATATCCTGACTTGTTTGAGAAACGGTGCAGACACAACCCCAATGATTTATACTCAAAATGTAGTTGCCTAGAGCTCAGACGCTCAGACTAACTGTAATTCTAACACAGCCGGGCAGGCTGCAACAATATAGTCTCAAACATATGTTTATAACATTTAACCCTTTTAATATTGTGTGGTAATCAGCTGCTCACAGATTTCGTTGAATAGGTTGCTATTCCTATGCGTATTGTGCATATGACCAAGTCCATCTGATCTGTGAAGATGTGTGTGAGTTATGAGTTCTGTCCCATTCCTCAGCCGGCTGGGTTGCTGTTCATTGACAGGCTACACAGGATGGTCTATGTGGTTCCCAAACTTTTTATCATCCCATACCCCTTCAAACATTCAACCTCCAGCTGAATACCCCCTCTAACACCAGGGTCAGCACACTCTCAAATGTTGTTTTGTGCCATCATTGTAAACCTGCCACACACACACTATACGATACATTTATTAAACATAAGAATGAGTGTGAGTTTGTCACAACCCGGCTCGTGGGAAGTAACAAAGAGCTCTTATAGGACCAAGGCGCAAATAATAATATAATAATATTAATCAATAATTTTGCTCTTTATTTAGGCATCTAACATATAAAAACGTATTTGTGAATAAAAAATTGTGAATAACTCACCACAGGTTAATAAGAAGGGTGTGCTTGAAAGGATGCACATAACTC
This sequence comes from Salmo trutta, assembly GCF_901001165.1. Lineage (NCBI taxonomy): Eukaryota > Metazoa > Chordata > Actinopteri > Salmoniformes > Salmonidae > Salmo > Salmo trutta. The sequence continues at coordinate 11,231,163 of NC_042957.1, read as the reverse complement.
AGAAATGTTGGGTTGTATTGGATAGATTCTCAGTCTTAAATTATTTTCCACTCACAGTCTGTGCCTGTATTTAGTTTCCATGCTAGTGAGGGCCGAGAATCCACTCACATACAGTGGATACGTGGTTGCGAAGGGCATCAGTGTCTTAACAGCGCGATTTGCCAAGGCAGGATACTCTGAGCGCAGCCCTATCCAGAAATCTGTCAGTGGCTTGTGATTAAATTCCATTTTCACAGAACCGCTTGTTGCAATTTTGATGAGGCTCTCTTGTTCAGATATCGGTAAGTGGACTGGAGGCAGGGCATGAAAGGGATAACCAATCCAGTTGTTTGTGTCATCCGTTTCAGGAAAGTACCTGCGTAATTGCTCACCCAACTCACTCAGGTGCTTCGCTATATCACATTTGACATTGTCCGTAAGCTTGAGTTCATTTGCACACAAAAAAATCATACAATGATGTAAAGACCTGTGTGTTGTCCTTGTTAATGCAGACAGAGAAGAGCTCCAACTTCTTAATTACAGCCTCAATTTTGTCCCGCACATTGAATATAGTTGCGGAGAGTCCCTGTAATCCTAGATTCAGATCATTCAAGCGAGAAAAAACATCACCCAGATAGGCCAGTCGTGTGAGAAACTCGTCATCATGCAATCGGTCAGACAAGTGAAAATTATGGTCAATAATGAAAACTTTAAGCTCGTCTCTTAATTTAAAAAAAACGTGTCAATACTTTGCCCCTTGATAACCAGCGTATTTCAGTATGTTGCAAAAGCGTTACATGGTCGCTGCCCATATCATTGCATAATGCAGAAAATACACGAGAGTTCAGGGGCCTTACTTTAACAAAGTTAACATTTACATTACATTTTTACATTTAAGTCATTTAGCAGACGCTCTTATCCAGAGCGACTTACAAATTGGTGCATTCACCTTATGATATCCAGTGGAACAACCACTTTACAATAGTGCATCTAAATCTTTTATAGGGGGGGGGTTAGAAGGATTACTTTATCCTATCCCAGGTATTCTTTAAAGAGGTGGGGTTTCAGGTGTCTCCGGAAGGTGATTAATGATTAACCATTTTCACTGTAGTGTCCAGAACATATTTCAAGCTGTCAGGCATTCCCTTGGCAGCAAGAACCTCTCGGTGGATGCTGTAGTGTACCGAAGTGGCGTTGGGAGCAACTGCTTGCACGCACGTTACCACTCCATTATGTCTCCCTGTCATGGCTTTTGCGCCATCAGTACAGATACCAACACATCTTGACCACCAAAGACCATTTGATGTCACAAAGCTGACCAGTACTTAAAAAATATCCTCTCCTGTTGTCCTGGTTTCCAGCGATTTGCAGAAGAGGATGTCTTCCTTAATTGACCCCATAAACGTAACATATACCAGGAGCTGTGCCAGACTTGCCGCGTCTGTTGACTCATCCAGCTGTAACGCATAGAATTCACTGGCTTGTATGTTGTATGTTAATTGTTTCAAAACATCTCCTGCCATGTCACTGACGTGTTGTGAAACAGTGTTGTTTGATGAAGTCTTTGTCTGTATAGTTTTTTTGGTCATTTCCCCCAGCATTGTCCCAGCCATATCCTCAGCAGCAGGATGAATTAAGTCCTCCACAATAGTATGGGGCTCACCTGTCCTAGCCACTCGGTAGCTCACCATATAAGACGCTTCTAGACCCTTCTTATTAATGGTATCTGTTGCTTTTATACATGTCTTACTACTCGAAAGTCGTCTTCATTCTCGCTCAAAAAACTCCCTGCTGCTTATTTTTCAAATTGGCATGTTTGTTTCTAAATATCTGTGCAAGAGTGAAGGTTTCATCGAGTTGTGAGATAGTACTTTTGCACATATAACATACTGTGGCTGAGGAAAGGCACTACTTCCAATATAAGTGAACCCCAAATTAATGTAGTTCATTATATTTGCGCCTCTTCGATGGTCCAGCGTCCTGTTGTTCAGTGCTTTCCCGGGTAAAGGGGCAGTAGCTCTTCGGCTGCATTAGATTCACATCTGTCAGTGTCCATGCTAGCTGGGCTAACAACAACTGTAGAAGTACTGATGCTAGCATTGGATGTGCTCGTGGATGCAGAACAACTTGTGTCGTCGACAGGTGCAGATGTAGTACTGCTGGTAGTAGCAGTACTACCAGTAGAGCTGGTATGTGTCTCTATGGACGTGGGCCTTACTTTTTTAAACCATTTATACATTTTCAAGTCAACGGAATGAGCAGCAGCTACGTTTGGCTACATATGGACCGTTAGTGGAATTCCCGCGAGAGAGTAACGGTTAATGTGATTGGATGTTTATTATTTGACTAGGCTACCTGTATTTGACATTGTGTTGTTACTTCGCTGAACACTAGATGGTTTAATTTTATTTTTGCCAGTAAAACGAGGCTACTCAAGGGATGAAAAAAAACTCACCCAAATGTATAGCCCCATTGGAAAATCTACATTGACAATGTGACAAATGTTTTATTATTTTTTTGTAAAAAAAAATACAAATGTGAATCACATTTCATTTGGCGTACCCCCGACAGCATTGCACATACCCTTGGGGTTACGCATACCCCAGTTTGGGAATACCTGGTCTAAGGTCATTGATAGGAGTTTCCTGGTTCCATGAAGAGGTGTGGCAAAGAGCCATTGGGGGAATTGGACAGGGCCTGTCGCTAACTGACAAAGGATCTCTGTGTGACGATCGTCGTAAGGAGTAGACCAAGGTGTGTTGAGACCAAGGTGACCAAGGTGTGTTGAGTGCTCATGATAAATATTTATTTTAACTCAGAACACTAAAGCAAAATAACAAACAAACAGAAAACAACCGTCACATTCTGCAGGCTTTACAGAGCTGTGCAAAAACAAGATCCCACAACCCCAGGTGGGAAAAAAAACACTTCTTAAGTATGATCTCCAATTAGAGACAACGAGGACCAGCTGCCTCTAATTGAAGATCATCCCAAACAAACCAACATAGAAATACCAAAACTAGAACCTAACAACATAGACATAGAAAACATAGAATAAACCCCCCTGTCACGCCCTGACCTACTCTACCATAGAAAATAACAGATTACCATGGTCAGGACGTGACACTCTGGAGGGTGTATGTCTGGAGAGCAATGGCGGAAGCGGACATCAAATCAAATCAACAGGTATATATAGACCTTACAATGAAATGCTTAATTAGAAGCTCTTAACCAACAATGCAGTTTTAAGAAAAATACGTGTTAAGTAAAAAAAAAAAAAAGAGCAATAGTGAGGCTATATACAGGGGTTACCGGTACAGAGTCAATGTGCGGGAGCACCAGTTAGTCGAGGTAATTGAGGTAATATGTACATGTAGGAAGAGTTAAAGTGACTATGCATAGATAATAACCGAGAATAGCAGCAGCGTAAAAGAGGGTGGGGGGGGGTGGCCATTTGATTAGCTGTTCAGCAGCTTGGGGGTAGAAACTGTTGAGAAGGCTTTTGGACCTAGACTTGGCGCTCCTGTACCGCTTGTCGTGCGGTAGCAGAGAGAACAGTATATGACTAGAGCAGTTGGAGTCTTTGGGAATTTTTAGGGCCTTCCTCTGGAAGACGCTATTCTTTAAGCGCGAGTACAGTTGATGAGAATGAGGGGACGATGGGGAAGAAGAGTGCAGTGAAAAGGGCTAAAGTTGGAAATGAACAGCAGTTTATGGTTAGAGAGCGATTCACGGGCAAGGATGTTTTTTGGGTGACCCGTTCTTCGGTCTCAAAGATGGCAAAAAGTAGAAAACTCTGTGGCACAACTCGGTATGATGTGGTAAGCTATAATTTTCAGAGTAGGGCACCGGTTAAAGGTGTCATCTCTGGCATGTCGTTGGACATCAAGGCTGTGTGGTTTAGAGATAACATGCCAGGAGTGGTAGACGCACGTCAATTGAATGGAATGATAGAAGGAAAGAAGGAGCAAAGTCTATTGGTTTTACTAATGAAGTAGTTCTCCTGACATGTTAAACTTGGGTATGTGAGATATGAGGTGAGACCGTATGTACAGAAGCTGCTGCAGTGTTACAATTGTAAAAAGTTTGAACACGTGGCAAGTGTTTGTGAAAGTACCGTAATTTCCGGACTATTGAGTGCACCTGAATATAAGCACTGAATTAAAATATATATATATTTCAAACATAAATAAGCCGCACATGTCTATAAGCTGCAGGTGCCTACCGGTACATTGAAACAAATTAACTTTACACAGGCTTTTTAATGAAACACGGCTTGTAACAAAAATAAATAGGCTTTAACGAAACACGGCTTGTAACAAAAATAAATAGGCTTTAACGAAACACGGCTTGTAACAAAAAATAAAAAATTAGCAGTAAACAGTAGCCTACCAAGAAAGTCATTGCTCCAGACCAAGCTCCCGTGCAGCAGCTCTATTTCCTTTTCCAACAGCCAGATCAATCGCCTTCAACTTGAAAGCTGCATCATATGCATTTCTCCGTGTCTTTGCCATGATGAGGGTGACAAAATGACTACCGTAATCAGAATGATGGGAAGTTTGAGCGCGCTCGATTTAATCTAAACAGTAAACAAAAAAGTTGTTTGACCTTAACCCGTTAGGCAATTTCATTGGTCTAATGAAAGCTTCATGCCGCCAAAAAACTGATCACGTCACAGAATGTTTTTTTTTAAATAATTTTTATTTGAAAGCGGGAAAAATCCATATATTAGCCACGTCATTGTTTAAGCCGCGAGGTTCAAAGCCTGGGAAAAAAGTAGCGGCTTATAGTCCGGAATTTACGGTAATAAATATGTCACAGTTGAAGAGTCAGATGAAGCATGTTGATGTAACTGTGATGGGAATCATGTTCCCGAGTTCCAGGAGTGCCCTGTAAAGATGAAGGAGGTCGCAGTAGCTAAGATCAGGTCAATCCAGCAGGTCTCCTATGTGAAGGCAGTGAAAATAGCCGAGGTAGAGATGAGATGGTAGTGGATCTCCCACAGTCTACAGTGCCATGCAGGAGAAGGATCCCCACACACTACAAGTGTAGAAGGTGGACTTTGTAGCATTTATAGCGCAAGTGATAAATTGCACTAGTCAAACTAATAAAAAATCAAAGAAATTAAACATCATTGTGAAGGCGGAAAATCGTTTCTGGATCTCCAGGACTTTACAGCAGAGATGTTACAGGGAATACTGAATAAAGAGGTTTCCCCTCCCAAGTTCCTGAGCCTGTGTATGGATCTGAATAGACATTTCAATCCGACTGAAAGAGTACAGTTTGTTGTTTTTGTTCGGAATTCAGGGTCGGTTATTAAGAGATTAAGAGAATATAGTGTATAGACAGGTCGTTACCGGCCTCACACTCCAATACAGTAGATGGTGGGGTATGCACCAGTTAGTTGGTTGCAATCCGCCAATAAAACCTAAAAGAAGAAGATAGGAGATTCCTATGTTTACATTTGTTTACTTGTTGTTATAATGATGATTGACTTATTTCCCTTACAAGGCAAAGAGGCAAAGATTGCTTTGATTTCAGATTTGATCTTTTTCTGACTCAACCTATTTTGTATTTTTGTAGCATTTTAGCTAATCACTGACACTATGGAAAGCTGTGTCCTTGGATGAGTTTCTTTGCTTCGGCTCGACACCCCTTTTATGTGCACTATAAAAGGGAATTACGTTGGCCTGGCTGGTTCTCCATACCAAACTCAGCTCTCAATATGAAACAGTAGAGTTTAATGCATTTTTAATAGTAGATTATGATTCTCCCACTTTTGAACTGACTTTGATAGAAGTCCTTGGCCAAGACAACTCCTTCACTTTGTCCCAGATATAGGCCTACGTTTGTCCACGTTATATGTTCTATGTATTGTTATATGTTGAATTTTTCTGTCCTGTCTTGAGAATAACCTAACGTGTTGCTCAAAAAATATACTGACACACTTACTAACACACAGATAACGTGTCTTGTTTTAGGTGACCACGTTAAATCCCTTTGTTGTCACACACAATGCTAGACCAAATGGCTTCTGTGGATGTGCAAGGGAGTTTTTATCAAGGATCTTTCTGTACTTTGCTCCGTTCATCTTTCCCTCAATCCTGACTAGTCTCCCAGTCCCTGCCGCTGAAAATCATCGCCACAGCATGATGCTGCCACCACCATGCTTCACCATTGGAATGGTGCCAGGTTTCCTCCAGACGTGATGCTTGACATTCAGGCCAAAGTGTTCATTCTCATGGTCTGAGAGTCCTTTCTGTGCCTTTTGGCAAACTCCAAGCGGGCTGTCATGTCCCTTTTACTGAGGAGTGGCTTCCGTCTGGCCACTCTACCATAAAGGCCTGATTGGTGGAGTGCTGCAGAGATGGTTATCCTTCTGGAAGGTTCTCCCATCTCCACAGAGGAACTCCAGGCCTCTGTCAGAGTGACCATTGGGTTCTTGGTCACCTCCCTGAAAAAAGGCCCTTCTCCCCCGATTGCTCAGTTTTGCTGGCCAGCCAGCTCTAGGAAGTGTCTTGGTGGTTCCAAATTTCTTCCATTTAAGAATGATGGAGGCCACTGTGTTGTTGGGGACCTTAAAAGCAGCAGAAATGTGTTAGTACCCTTTCCCAGATCTGTGCCTCGACACAATCCTGTCTCAGAGCTCTATGGACAATTCCTTCGACCTCATGGCTTGTTTTTTGCTTTGACATGCACTGTCAACCGTGGAACCTTATATAGAGTGGTGTGTGCCTTTCCAAATCATGTCCAATCAATTGAATTTACTACAGGTGGACTCCAATCAAGTTGTAGAAACATCTGAAGGATGATCCATGGAAACAGGATGCACCTGAGCTCAATTTCGAGTATCATAGCAAAGGGTCTAAATACCGATGTAAATAAGGTATTTCTGTTTTTTATTTTTTATTCATTTGCACACATTTCTAAAAACCTGTTTTCGATTTGACATTATGAGTTAATGTGTGTAGATTGATGAGGGAAACATTTATTTAATACATTTTAGAATATGGCTTTAATGTAACAAAATGTGGAAAAAGTCAAGGGCTCTGAATACATTCCAAATGCACTGTGTAATGATTGATGAATCTTATAATATACAAAAATTAACAACATACATTTATTTAAACTAATTTAATCAGTTAATTAGATGTATTGCACCCGTTACTGAAATGGTTGTTCCAGTTTAAATGGTGTAGGTAGTCTCCTTTATCAATGTTCCTAATCCTGACAGTCATTCTGAATGCAGGTTGCGGGCTACATATGATAACATTGGCTCGATTCCAATAGGAATTGCACATCTCTTTGCAAGCCAGAATAATGTGACTTGCAGGCCTGATGTGGCTTGTAAACCAGGGGTTTCCTAGCACCACTGTGTTAGAGTAAAACTAGGCAATGAAAGTAAGGCCTTGTGATACAGTATACGTAATGTATCGTCATAAAATGTAATTTTATTGAAAGCATTTGCCGAGGAACTCACTTGGGGAAGGCCACAGGACTTAAAAATGAACAAATTCGGCAACCATGTCTCTGTCACTTGGAAATACAGTCATGGGTGGTTACTCTACAATTCAGTCGAAAAGGCAAGGCTTTACATCATACTGTGTTAAAACAACACCCAAAGATGAGTTACTGTAACACTACAGGTGTTCATTTCTTACACTGTGGAAGTTCAAGAGCATCAGCACTAAGCAAAGTGTTAATTTAACACTGAAAAGTGTGGACACGTTTAAACACTGGAACAATGTTACATGTAACACTCTAAGTGTTCATTTAACATTGGAGAATTTGCGGTGTGTGCAACATAATATGATAGACAAACGTCATCCTTTGCAAAAACGTGCCAGGGCGACGTTTTCAGGCTGATAATGGGCTGGTGTGCATTGTTCATCAATATTCAGCACGTTACATAATTTGGTCGATAACGCTTCTGTTCCTCTGTGTATGTGAGGGCAGAAGGGTGTGTGTGAAAGATCATCATTGAGTGGCAGACAGTCAGATATCAATGAACTCTACTTATTGAAATGGATCAGCAGGCCAATTGAGTCACATTAAGGGCTCAACCCTGTACTGTAGTACTTCACTCTGCATGCTTCCTAACTAGGGAGACATTTAGAAACATACCACACCCAGAATGCTGGCGCTGCCCATGCTCTCACAGACGCTATAATGGCACTGATACAGAGATGAGTCCTCTATCTATCTCTATGGCATAATCACAGAGCAACAGCCTAGCCCCGCAGAGTACCCCTGTGAAGTCAACTTAGATACCACCATATATATAAATACAGGATAACAGTGTTCCAGTTCATTCTGTGGATACAGTATATTGTGATGTCTTTAGTCTGTATTCTGAGTCTCTTGCTGGGTAAAACCCGGAATCTCCTAGTCTCCAGGCTGATCATTAGTGCTCCATCCGTTGTGTAGGCTTTAGCCATGGCTGTGCTGTTGGGGCTCCACACCCTGCCTGCTGCTCCAGCCCAGCCAGTCCAACAGACCCCCAGGGGCCACCAGTCTGTCTGCTGCTGGGGAGGACAGTCAAGCATGGCCTACAGTACATGGGGCTCTGTCTCTCTATTGCTTTCTCTATGTCTCTCTCTGACTCTCTCTCTGTATCTTTCTGCCTCTATTGCTCTCTCTCTGTGTCTCTCTGCCTTTGGTGACAAAACGGATGCCACTGTGATAGACTACATCCAATTTGCTGAGTAGAGTGTTGGAGGCAATTTTGTAAATGACATCGCTGAAGTCAAGGATCGGTAGCATAGTCAGTTTTATGAGGGTATGTTTGGCAGCATGAGTGAAGGATGCTTTGTTGCGAAATAGGAAGCCGATTCTAGATTTAATTTTGGATTGGAGATGCTTAATGTGAGTCTGGAAGGAGAGTTTACAGTCTAACCAGACACCTAGGTATTTGTAGTTGTCCACATATTCTAAGTCAGAACCGTCCAGAGTAGTGATGCTAGACAGGCGGGCAGGTGCGGGCAGCGATCGGTTGAAGAGCATGCATTTAGTTTTACTTGCATTTAAGAGCAGTTGGAGGCCATGGAAGGAGTGTTGTATGGCATTGAAGCTCGTCTGGAGGTTAGTTAACACAGTGTCCAAAGAAGGGCCAGAAGTATACAAAATGGTGTTGTCTGCGTAGAGGTGGATCAGAGAATCACCAGCAGCAAGAGCGACATCATTTATGTATACAGAGAAAAGAGTCAGCCCGAGAGACTGGCAGAGGTCCGGACAACAGGCCCTCCAATTTGACACACTGAACTCTGTCTGAGAAGTAGTTGGTGAACAAGGTGAGGAAGTCATTTGAGAAACCAAGGCTGTTGAGTCTGCCGATAAGAATGCGGTGATTGACAGAGTCGAAAGCCTTGGCCAGGTTGATGAATACGGCTGCACAGTATTGTCTTTTATCGGTGACGGTTATGATGTTGTCATGACGTTACCCTCTCTCTGGGAACAGGGAGCACAGTTGACCCCCTCCCCCTTGCACCATCCCCCTACCTACCTCTCCCTACCCAGGCCCTGTCAAGGCGGTCGTAAATTCCAAAGGAAATGTCCTGCCTAACAGGCCCAGTTGAGACAGAGAGGGGTTTCATAGAGAGACACAGGAAATTCTTCCAACTCACAGAATTGAGGAACCGAACGACATTTATGTTCTGGAGAAGGTATAAAATATTGGTGAAGAATCCAGCTATGAACTGGTCCGCTTGGTACAATTTTGTGATACTCAGAAGAGACAATATAGCCATATTACCATAATACTGTTTATATAATAGCCTCAGCTATGGGACTTGCATCTAAATGGTTGTGTAAAATGTATTAATAAGGATAAAGCTATTTTGTAATACATTGAGATGCTATGTACTGACGTTAATGTGATAGAATGTATTTCTGTTCAAAGCTTAAATCAGTCATCGGCACGCCCCCCAGGGACACAGACAGGACCAGGCGTCATGTGACAAGCCTGTTCTATGTTCACGTATAAAACCCCCCACCCTGATTTACTTTCTTGAGACCAGCTTACCTCAGAAGAGAGAGCCAAGGTTTGACCATTCAATTCCTCTACTGAAAGTTAGCTTCACCACGTGGTTAACTTTTAGACTACCGATACCTAAAGAATAAGAACAAGTCTTTGATATTAATTATTAGTCTGCAGTTAAGTAAATTCTATCATTGAACGCGAAGACCGACGATACAGCCATTCTATAACGACATTAATGAATGTCGCTTTGAAAGATCCATTCTAACCGAGAGAGAGAGAGAGAGAGAGAGAGAGAGAGAGAGAGAGAGAGAACTCTCCAACAGAACGACTCTCCAACAAGGATCCCGACGACACACTGAGCGTAAATATATATTGATTGCAATTGTTCCCGAATGAGTGAGCGTTCATGTGCAAAGGATTAGCATATCAATTGTTCATATTAATGAACTCTGTGTGCCTCCTCAGCTGCCCTTTATGACCCTTTGTTTAGCCTCTTGCGTATATCCTACCACTGGGGGCGCCACAGCGCATTTTGGAAAAAATTCGTTCCCATTTTCAACGGCCTACTAATCAAACTCAGAAGCTAGGACATGCATATACTTTCTGAAACTGTTTGAATGGTGTCTGTGAGTATAACAGAACTCGTATGGCAGTCAAAACCCCGAGACCGATTGAACCAGGAAGTGGGATTCTGAATTGTGGACTCGACTTCACAGCCTTCCCTGTAATTCACAACGTGAAAAAATGATAATTGAGCACTTTCCAGTGCATCCACTAGATGTCCCCAGTCTTTACAAAGTGTTTTGAGGCTTCTACAGTCGAAACTCAGTGTAGGAGACGATGTGGCAATTGGTCACAGTAGGAGGGCCATCAGCATTGTGACGTCGGCGGCCGTGTCTGCCCCCACCTTTGGAAACGTTTTGAAACACAATGAAATCGTCCCACTCGAATCTTATTGGCTCTCTTGTTGAAACAGGCCCTGAAGATTAATGTTACACAACGTTTGACATGTTTGAACGAACCTAACGGAGGGAAAATAGTCATTTTTCGTTAGCCAAGTGCCGCGCACGGATCAACATTTGGTTACAGCCTTAGGACGCGCTAACAACAGCAAGCTAATGGAACATAAAGGATGGACTTTTTCGACCGAAAATACATTTGTCGTTGACCTGGGATCCCTGGAAGTGCTTTCTGATGAAGACAACTAAAGGTGAGGGATTATTGGCAATATTATACAAGATCAGATGTGATGTGCGATTGTTCCAAGATGGCGACGAGCTAGGCTTTCTAGCTCATTTTCTGGGTATCGCATCCCCTTTTATCTCAAAGTGTGATTACCCTGTAAAGTTAATTTAAAATCTGTTATGACGGGTGTTTTCAAGAGATATTCATCTTGTCACGTCCTGGCCAGTATATAAGGTTAATTGTTTTGTAGTTTGGTCAGGGCGTGACAGAGGGTATTTGTTTTATGTGGTTCGGGGTGGTGTGTTTGTGTAAAGGGTGTTTGATTTAGTATGTCCGGGTTTTGGTTTATGTCTAGGTAGTTCTATGTGGAGTCTAGTATGTCTGTTTCTATGTCTGGTGAATTGGTGTTGGGACTCTCAGTTGAAGGCAGGTGTTTTCTATCTGCCTTTGATTGAGAGTCTCATAAATGAGGGTGTGTTTGTGTTTGTTTTTTGTGGGTGATTGTTCTGTGTTCAGCCCTAGGCTTTGCCAGACTGTTTAGTTGTTCGTTCGTTTTCGTGTTTTGTTGTTTTTGGAGTGTTCTTTTGAATAGTTTAATAAAAGTCAAAATGAGCATACACGTACCTGCTGCGTATTGGTCTACATTTTCCGACGACGATTTCGCACTATCGTCGGAAGACGAAGACGACAGGCGTGACAGAATCACCCACCACCAAAGGACCAAGCAGCAGAGGAAGGAGCGGAGGATTTTCGAAGAGGACAAACGAGAGAGATGGACTTGGGAGGAGATCCAAGCAGGGAAAGATCGCCTTCCTTGGAAACAGGTGGTACGCGAGAGAGAGGATAGGAGTAAGGCTGGTATGGACCGGGAACGTTTCCGAGGGACAAGACTGGCGTTGAAGCACGAGAGGCACCCCCAAGAAAAATTTTTGGGGGGGCACACGGGTAGTTTGGCTAGGCGAAGGAAGAGCCGGAAGCCAGCTACCCGTGGTTATATGGAGGAGCGTATGAGGTGGGGAGCGCCATGTTTCGCTGAGAAGCGCAATATCTCACCCATACGCACGCACAGTCCGGTGCGAGTTATTCCAGCCCCTCGCAGGTGCCGTGCTAGAGCGGGCATCCAGCCTGGTAGGAGGATGCCTGCGCAGCGCATCTGGTCGCCGGTACGCCTCCGAGGACCAGGCTACCCAACTCCCGCTCTACGCACGGCTACCATCAAGCCCCTGCACAGCCCAGTCTGCCCTGTACGAGCACTCCGCTCGTGCAGGGCTACTAGTTCCATCGAGCCAAGGCGGGTTGTGCAGGAGGTAAGATCTAGACCGGCTGTGCGCCTCCATAGCCCTGGGTTTCCAGCTCCTGTCTCTCGTGCGGACCCGGAAGTGCGTCCACCCAGTCCGACTCGTCCTGTTCCCGCTCCCCGCACTAAACGGCAAGTGCGTAAACCCAGCCTCGCCAGTCAACAGTCGTCGGAGCTGCCCGCCAGTCAACAGTCGTCGGAGCTGCCCGCCAGTCAACAGTCGTCGGAGCTGCCCGCCAGTCAACAGTCGTCGGAGCTGCCCGTCAGTCAACAGTCGTCGGAGCTGCCCGTCAGTCAACAGTCGTCGGAGCTGCCCGTCAGTCAACAGTCGTCGGAGCTGCCCGTCAGTCAACAGTCGTCGGAGCTGCCCGTCAGTCAACAGTCGTCGGAGCTGCCCGTCAGTCAACAGTCGTCGGAGCTGCCCGTCAGTCAACAGTCGTCGGAGCTGCCTGTCAGTCAACAGTCGCCGGAGTGGCCAGACTGCGCTGAACTGCCGGAGTGGCCAGACTGCGCTGAACTGCCGGAGTGGCCAGACTGCGCTGAACTGCCGGAGTGGCCAGACTGCGCTGAACTGCCGGAGTGGCCAGACTGCCCTGAACTGCCGGAGTGGCCAGACTGCCCTGAACTGCCGGAGTGGCCAGACTGCCCTGAACTGCCGGAGTGGCCAGACTGCCCTGAACTGCCGGAGTGGCCAGACTGCCCTGAACTGCCGGAGTGGCCAGACTGCCCTGAACTGCCGGAGTGGCCAGACTGCCCTGAACTGCCGGAGTGGCCAGACTGCCCTGAACTGCCGGAGTGGCCAGACTGCCCTGAACTGCCGGAGTGGCCAGACTGCCCTGAACTGCCGGAGTGGCCAGACTGCCCTGAGCTGCCGGAGTGCCAGACTGCCCTGACCTGCCGGAGCTGACAGACTGCCCTGACCTGCCGGAGCTGACAGACTGCCCTGACCTGCCGGAGCTGCCAGACTGCCCTGACCTGCCGGAGCTGACAGACTGCCCTGACCTGCCGGAGCTGACAGACTGCCCTGACCTGCCGGAGCTGACAGACTGCCCTGACCTGCCGGAGCTGACAGACTGCCCTGACCTGCCGGAGCTGACAGACTGCCCTGACCTGCCGGAGCTGACAGACTGCCCTGACCTGCCGGAGCTGACAGACTGCCCTGACCTACCGGAGCTGACAGACTGCCCTGACCTGCCGGAGCTGACAGACTGCCCTGACCTGCCGGAGCTGACAGACTGCCCTGACCTGCCGGAGCTGACAGACTGCCCTGACCTGCCGGAGCTGACAGACTGCCCTGACCTGCCGGAGCTGACAGACTGCCCTGACCGCCCAGAGCTGATAGACTGCCCAGACTGCCCCGAACCTCCAGACTACCCAGACTGCCTGGAACGGCCAGAACCTGAGCCGCCTCCAAGATAGGTGGGTTGGGGAGGGGGGGGTGTAGCACAGTGCCGTCGTTGACGGCAGCCACCCTCCCTTCCCTCCCTTTAGTAAGGGGGAATTTTCTTTTGGGTATTGTTTGGGGGTAATTTTTTTTGTGTTAAGGTGCTTCTGGGGTAGCACCTTTAAGGGGGGGTACTGTCACGTCCTGGCCAGTATATAAGGTTAATTGTTTTGTAGTTTGGTCAGGGCGTGACAGAGGGTATTTGTTTTATGTGGTTCGGGGTGGTGTGTTTGTGTAAAGGGTGTTTGATTTAGTATGTCCGGGTTTTGGTTTATGTCTAGGTAGTTCTATGTGGAGTCTAGTATGTCTGTTTCTATGTCTGGTGAATTGGTGTTGGGACTCTCAGTTGAAGGCAGGTGTTTTCTATCTGCCTTTGATTGAGAGTCTCATAAATGAGGGTGTGTTTGTGTTTGTTTTTTGTGGGTGATTGTTCTGTGTTCAGCCCTAGGCTTTGCCAGACTGTTTAGTTGTTCGTTCGTTTTCGTGTTTTGTTGTTTTTGGAGTGTTCTTTTGAATAGTTTAATAAAAGTCAAAATGAGCATACACGTACCTGCTGCGTATTGGTCTACATTTTCCGACGACGATTTCGCACTATCGTCGGAAGACGAAGACGACAGGCGTGACACATCTATAAATCTTAGATTGACAATATAAAAAAAAAAATCGTTTTCGAATAGTAATTTATAAAATTGTAGCACTGTTTCCCGGGACGCATTTTATGGGAAAATAGTTAGTCAACGTCAGGTGCCGATGTAAAATGCTGTTTTTATATAGAAATATGACCTTTATTGAACAAAAGATTGCATGCTGTGTGTAACATGATGTCCTAGGTGTGTCATCTGATGAAGTTTGTAAAAGGTTAGTGCTGCATTTAGCTGTTTTTTGGTTATATGTGATGCATGTGCTTGGTCGGAAAATTCATATGATGCTACTTTTACCATGTACTCCTCTAACATAATCTAATATTGTGCTTTTCCTGTAAAACCTTTTTGAAATCGGACAACGGGGGTCGATTCAAGAGAGGTGTATCTATAAAACGATATGAGACAGTCCTATATTTGAAAAAAAAAAAATATTGAATTTCGTTATGCTAATGTTGCTAGGAGTTTTTCGCTGGAAAATGATCCCGCTAACGGGATGAGAGTCTCAAGAGGTTTTAACCACTTCTGGGAAAACACTAAACAAACAACAACACAAAAAAATATCTTCTCAAAATGTAGATGTATGGGTAAACCACTTCTCCAATCTTTTTGGCTCTATAACAAAGAACAAACAGCAAAAACATATACGTGATCGAATACAAATCTTAGAATAATCTATTAAAGACTACCAGAAACCACTGGATTAGCCAATTACCTTGAATAAACTACAGGAGACATGTTTATCAAAATAACTCCCTGTTATTATTATTACGCGATTAAACTGATTAATTGTTTAACTGTAATTAACTAGGAGATCGGGGCACCAAGGAAAATATTCAGATTACAAAGTTATAATTTTCCTAATATAACTTTCCTATATTATAACATTATATATTATATTATATTATAGTATAGGCCGATTATCTTCTGGTTTAAATGATGTATTTTACCACACGTCCAGTCTCATTCCAAAAGTCGTAAATTGTTGTATCTGCACGAATCCAGCCTTTACTAAAGTCATCCATACATCAATTGTCTTAAAATCATTTATTTACTAAACTAAGTAATTCACAGAAAGCATACAAACAGTAATTATCGTCACAAAGAATTGGTAGAGTAATGTGCCCTAGTGGGCTAAACAGGCATGGCGGGTGTCTTGTTAAAGTCTATGGATTCTTCAATTAAATTGAGCTGATTTCTTACGTGCTGTTCCTTCTTTTTCCGTAGTGTATTTCTGTATTGTTTTAGTGATTCACCATAGTGAAGGCGTAGACTCAGGTTTTCCGGGTCTCTATGTTGTTGGTTGGCCTCTCTCTGTCTCTCTGACTCTTTCTGTGTCTCTCACTCTCTGCCTCTCTCTTTGTCTCTCTCTGACTCTCTCTCTCGCTCTCTGACTCTTTCTGTCTCTCTGCCTCTCTCTTTGTCTCTCTCTGATTCTCTCTCTCGCTCTCTGACTCTTTCTGTCTCTCACTCTCTGCCTCTCTTTGTCTCTCTCTGACTCTCGCTCTCGCTCTCTGACTCTTTCTGTCTCTCTGCCTCTCCCTGTGTCTCTCTGCCTCACTCTCTGTCTCTATTGCTCTCTCTCTGTCTGTCTCCCTGTGCCTCTCTCTCTCTGTCTCTATTGCACTCTCTCTCTGTCAATTCAATTCAATTCTCTCTCTGTCTCTCTCTGCCTCTCTCAGCCTCTATTGCTCTCTCTCTTTCCATATTGCTCTCTCCCCCTACCTCTGCCTCTATCTCTGTGTCTCTCTTTGTCTTTCTCTGACTCTCTCTGTGTCTCTCTATCTGTCTCTATTGCTCTCTCTGTGTATCTCTCTGTCTCTCTCTCTCTCTCTCTGCCTCTCTCTCTCTGTCTGCCTCTCTCTCCCTGTGTCTTTCTGTGTCTCTCTATGTCTGCCAGGCTATCTCAGTGTCTCTGCCTCTGTCTGTCTGTCTGTCTGTCTGTCTGTCTGTCTGTCTGTCTGTCTGTCTGTCTGTCTGTCTGTCTGTCTGTCTGTCTGTCTGTCTGTCTGTCTGTCTGTCTGTCTGTCTGTCTGTCTGTCTGTCTGTCTGTCTGTCTGTCTGTCTGTCTGTCTCTCTCTCTCTCTCTCTCTGTTTCTCTCTCAATTCAATTCAAGGGGCATTATTGGCATGGGAAACATATGTTAACATTGCCAAAGCAAGTGAAGTAGATAATATACAAAAGTCAAATAAACAATAAAAATTAACAGTAAACATAACACTCACAGAAGTTCCAAAAGAATAAAGACATTACAAATGTCATATTATGTATATATAGAGTCTCTCTCTGTCTTCTTATCTCCAGACATTTTTCTCAACAGGCTTACCGTCTCCTGTTATAAATGTCTTCAATAATCTCTCTTCAATCTCAGGAGGAGGAGAGGGGAGGTAGCCAATTTAGAAGTATTGCCCTGACAAAGAGAGAGAGAGAGGCTGCCGTGGGGTAATAGTCCTGAAATTAATAAATTCCTGCTACACAGGCGGCAGAGGTGGAGATAATTGGGGGGATGCTTGTTCAATGGTTGCACTGTATTTTGATCCTCATGGTCGACTGGTTCTAGGGCACAGGCCATGCCTCAACTTGACTGGCTGGTCAGGTGGTCTCTGGAGGGAGCAGGCTGGAGCAGCAGGTCCGCTCGGACTAAGCCATAGCTTATTGCCATGGTCAATGGCTGGCCAGTAAAGGCATGGAAAAGGCTATGTGTGTGGCTATGTGTCTCCAAGTAGTTACCATAGTATTAGCTTGCGTCCGGGAGACATGTCAGGAGACCCATTAGGTCCCTCGCCTGTTCTGTCAGTCTGTCATTCATCTCTGTCTGTCTCTGTCCGTCTGTCCGTCTGTCCGTCTGTCCGTCCGCCCGCCCGCCCGTTGTTTTTTATTTCAAGCAACAAACATTGTGTGATAGATAACAAAGAGCTGGGCAATTTCCCATCACACTTAGAAAAATAAATCTCCAACCCTGAGACACAAAAGCAATCATCTTCACCACTGTATCCCCACACTCAGAATCAGTTAATGCCATTCCTCCTGAGATAGATAGCATTTTGTCAGTGAACTAATTAATAAGTGGTATGGGAACACCACTAGAATAATTTCTCATTCATCTCTAAGGCTATGTGTCTTCTTAACGACACTCCTGACTTCTCTGCTCTTTAAAAAACACAGGCAGAGTAACCATTGATTTCAGCTTGTTTGAAAGAATTTTAGAGAATCGTTCACTCGTTTCTTTTCCTGGGGCGTAAAATTCGATTGGACATGATATTACGAACGTGTGTCAATAACTGCTAACAGGTGAACTTGTGAAAGTCATAACGGTAAAGACCTGGTAGTCGATATGACATCAGTAACCCATCTCATGCTGCAGAGTCACCTCTAGATACCAGCAAACAGATATTGAGTAAGGGAAGAACCATTCTGGAGGATGTAAGATTGGTTTGCTGGTATCTCGGTGGAAAACCGCCATTAGGTCTGAAAAAACATCAGTTACCAACCAACACCATTAGGTCTGGAATAACATCAGTTACCTACCAACGCCGTTAGGTCTGGAATAACATCAGTTACCTACAAACGCCATTAGGCCTGGAATAACATCAGTTACCTACCAACACCGTTAGGTCTGCAATAACATCAGTTACCTACAAACGCCATTAGGTCTGGAATAACATCAGTTACTGACCAACACCGTTAGGTCTGGAATAACATCAGTTACCTACCAACACCATTAGGTCTGGAATAACATCAGTTACCGACCAACACCATTAGGTCTGGAATAACATCAGTTACCAATCAACACCGTTAGGTCTGGAATAACATCAGTTACCTACCAACGCCGTTAGGTCTGGAATAACATCAGTTACCTACAAACGCCATTAGGTCTGGAATAACATCAGTTACCTACCAACACCGTTAGGTCTGCAATAACATCAGTTACCAACCAACACCATTAGGTCTGGAATAACATCAGTTACCAATCAACACCGTTAGGTCTGGAATAACATCAGTTACCAATCAACACCGTTAGGTCTGGAATAACATCAGTTACCAACCAACACCATTAGGTCTGGAATAACATCAGTTACCAATCAACACCGTTAGGTCTGGAATAACATCAGTTACCAATCAACACCGTTAGGTCTGCAATAACATCAGTTACCTACCAACACCATTAGGTCTGGAATAACATCAGTTACCAATCAACACCGTTAGATCTGGAATAACATCAGTTACCTACAAACACCGTTAGGTCTGGAATAACATCAGTTACTGACCAACACCGTTAGGTCTGGAATTACATCAGTTACCAATCAACGCCGTTAGGTCTGGAATAACATCAATTTCCAATCAACACCGTTAGGTCTGGAATAACATCAGTTACCGACAACACCAATAGGTCTGGAATAACATCAGTTACCTACAAACGCTGTTAGGTCTGGAATAACATCAGTTATGGATCAACGCCTTTAAGTCTGGAATAACATCAGTTACCGACCAACGCCGTTAGGTCTGGAATAACATCAGTTACCTACCAACGCCGTTAGGTGCTTGTTGCACCCTCGACAACTACTCTGATTATTATTATTTGACCATGCTGGTCATTTATGAACATTTTAACATCTTCTGTTATAATATCCACCCAGCACAGCCAGAAGAGGACTGGCCACCCCTCATAGCCTGGTTCCTCTCTAGGTTTCTTCCTAGGTTTTTGGCCTTTCTAGAGAGTTTTTCCTAGGGAGTTTTTCCTAGCCACCGTGCTTCTTTCACATTCATTGCTTGCTATTTGGGGTTTTAGGCTGGGTTTCTGTACAGCACTTTGAGATTTCAGCTGATATACGAAGTGCTATATAAATAAATTTGATTTGATTTGAGGTCTGGAATAACATCAGTTACCTACAAACGCCGTTTGGTCTGGAATGACATCAGTTACCTACCAACATCGTTAAGTCTGCAATAACATCAGTTACTGATCAACACTGTTAGGTCAGGAATAACCTTAGTTACCGACCAATTACAGTGCCTCAGAATGGAGAACATGGAACATTGGCATCTGTTTCTTCAATGAGCATGTGTAACCCACCAGGATTTGAACCTAGGTCTCCAGCATGGCAGAGAACTGGGGTAGTCTGTTGAGCTAAAGCCTGGACATTATATCAGGGAGCGAACAGAAGTCTTACGGTCTCAGGCAAGTATACTCATCACACCCATACAGAAAAGTAAATATAAAAATATATGGTGTTCAATTTAAAATATTTTTTAGATTTTTTTGTAATTCATTCATGAATTAGATGCATTAATTTTGATTTGTGAACTGTATGAAATACACTCATCTGTACAGTATGTAACCTAGAGCAATGCACAAGCAATGGCCTTTCAATTATATAATAAAACATATCAAAGTGAGGAGAACTGTCACGTATACTCCCTCTCCAGCCTTGTCACGTCCTGACCATAGAAAGCTGTTATATTCTATGGTAGAGTAGGTCAGGGCGTGACAGGGGGGTGTTCTAGTTTAGTTTTTCTATGTTGACATGTTCTAGTTTTTGTATTTCTATGTTGGGTTTTGTTTGGGATGATCTCCAATTAGAGGCAGCTGGTCGTCGTTGTCTCTAATTGGAGAGCATACTTAAGTAGGGTTTTTTTCCCACATGGGTTTGTGGGAGATTGTCTTTGAGTTAGTGTATGGTTCACCTCTGCGTCATGGTTTGTTGTTTTGTTATTCAGTTTATTTATATGTATTGCATAGTTTCACAGTGAAAATGAAATGTGGAACGACACACACGCTGCACTTTGGTCCGCTCCTTCCTACGACAACCATGACAGGCCTCTAGGTCATTAGGCTGCTGATTATCCCACACACCTGTCACCATCGTCAAGCGCACCAGCGCCTCATGACACTCACCTGGACTCCATCACCTCCTTGATTATCTTCCCTATATCTGTCACCCCCTTGGTTCTTTCCTCAGGTGTTATTGACTCTGTTTCATGTCGGTGTGTTGTTTGTGGTTCGTGGTTAATGTTTTGTTTATTGATTAAAACACTCACTCCCTGTACTTGCTTCCTGACTCTCAGCACACATCGTTACAAGAACAGGATGAACTGAAGGATAAAGAAAGAATTAAAAGACTTTTCCATTATTTTTCTACGCTGAAATCTTCTTTTTTGTTTGTCTTTTAAAACAATCTGTGAGACAAAATAAGTCTGTGAGTCTGTGAGACAAAAAAGAAATATTGTAGCTTAATTAAACATCACTGCTACTTCAGCCAGGTGTTGCTGTAAAGCTAATGAAATGAATACATTGTGGAAGGTTTGTCCAGAGTCATATGTCAATAGGGTAGAGTGCCTGGGGTAAATTGCTGCCTGTCAACATCGAATGACGCAGCCATCGGTGCCTTGTGGGTGAAGTGTGAGGGAGGGAGCGATCCTGGCCTCTCGTATGGAGGCGTTGTGGTGATCCCAGCAGGGTAAAATAGCTTGGGATACCTGCCGCCTAGACCTGCTAGACTTTCTGTTGGTGGCAAAGGTCTTAGCAGGAGAACACCAGAGAAAGCTATGATTGGCTGGCACATTATTGGAGTTAAACCTCCTGTAGTCTAAAGCAATATTCACCTGCTTTCATGGAGTGAGGATTCACTCCTTTGGGAAGACTAAAGTTTCCCAGATACATATCCATTGGGGAGGAGGTGAAACAGGTTTGTTCTGTAAAACACATCAACAAATTCACAAAATTATTAGTAACTTTTTCACAGTTGAAAAACAACAGTCGTAAACACTGATTTAAATTGACGTGTGTTCAAGTGAATAGCTCAGCCTTGGGCATGGGACTTGTGTCAACCCATCTGTGTAGGTTTGGAACCCAGACAATCTGAAGAAGAAGATATTAAACACAATGTGAATCAAGACACAGAAAAACATTCAACCACTAATGTATCTCTATAGAATATAGATAACAGCTTTCTTCCAGAATCCTGCTTTCATTTGGTTGATTAAGCTTATTCTGATGAACCTCTGAAGAAGCAGCTGAGCCAGCCTCCACTGTTTGGGGTACTCTGTACTGGGTGTGCTGGGCGGCTGATAGGGTGCCAGGGTTGTCATGGAGGGTTCGCACGGAGGGTTGGCCTCCGAGTGTTCCGGCTTGGTGACAGTCATCATAGAACG
Organism: Salmo trutta; assembly: GCF_901001165.1. Taxonomy (NCBI): domain Eukaryota; kingdom Metazoa; phylum Chordata; class Actinopteri; order Salmoniformes; family Salmonidae; genus Salmo; species Salmo trutta. The sequence continues at coordinate 11,209,485 of NC_042957.1, read as the reverse complement.
ATCCACCACATATCTACTCCGGATATCTGTGACAAGTGAAAGGATGCAGGCCACCATATAAAGGGCATTCGGAAAGTGTTCAGACCCCTTGACTTTTTCCACATTTTGTTACCTTACAGCCTTATTCTAAAATGGATTAAATAAATCAAAATCCTCATCAATCTACACACAATACCCCATAATAACGATGCAAAAACTGGTTTTTAGAATTACCTTATTTACATAGGTATTTAGACCCTTTGCTATGAGACTCAAAATTGAGCTCAGGTTCATCCTGTTTCCATTGATCATCCTTGAGATGTTTCTACAACTTGATTGGAGTACACCTGGGGTAAATTGAATTAATTTGACATGAATTGGAAAGGCACAAACCTGTTTAAATAAGGTCCCACAGTTGACAGTGCATGTCACAGCAAAACACAAGCCGTGAGGTCGAAGGAATTGTCTATAGAGCTCCGAGACAGGATTGTGTCAAGGCACAGATCTGGGGAAGGGTACCAAAAAATGTCTGGTGCATTGAAAGCCCCCAAGAAAACAGTGTCCTCCATCATTCTTAAATGGAAGAAGATTAGAACCTTCCAGAGGGAGGGGATCCTCACCACAGGGACCTTCCAGAGGGAGGAGATCCCCACCACAGAGACCTTCCAGAGGGAGGAGATCCCCACCACAGGGACCTTCCAGAGGGAGGAGATCCCCACCACAGGGACCTTCCAGAGGGAGGGGATCCCCACCACAGGGACCTTCCAGAGGGAGGAGATCCCCACCACAGGGACCTTCCAGAGGGAGGAGATCCCCACCACAGGGACCTTCCAGAGGGAGGGGATCCCCACCACAGGGACCTTCCAGAGGGAGGAGATCCCCACCACAGGGACCTTCCAGAGGGAGGAGATCCCCACCACAGGGATCTTCCAGAGGGAGGGGATCCCCACCACAGGGACCTTCCAGAGGGAGGAGATCCCCACCACAGAGACCTTCCAGAGGGAGGGGATCCCCACCACAGGGACGTTCCAGAGGGAGGGGATCCCCACCACAGGGACCTTCCAGAGGGAGGAGATCCCCACCACAGAGACCTTCCAGAGGGAGGGGATCCCCACCACAGGGACCTTCCAGAGGGAGGAGATCCCCACCACAGGGACCTTCCAGAGGGAGGAGATCCCCACCACAGGGACCTTCCAGAGGGAGGGGATCCCCACCACAGGGACCTTCCAGAGGGAGGAGCTCCCCACCACAGGGACTATTACCTGAGAGACTACTACTACCTGAGAAACTACTACTACCTGAGAGACTACTACCTGAGAGACGACTACTACCTGAGAGACTACTACTACCTGAGAGACTACTACCTGAGAGACTACTACTACCTGAGAGACTACTACTACCTGAGACTACTACTACTACCTGAGAGACTACTACTACCTGAGAGACTGCTACCTGAGAGACTACTACCTGAGAGACTACTACTGCCTGAGAGACTACTACTATCTGAGAGACTACTACCTGAGAGACGACTACTACCTGAGAGACTACAACTACCTGAGAGACTACTACCTAAGAGACTACTACTACCTGAAAGACTACTATTACCTGAGAGACTACTACTACCTGAAAGACTACTATTACCTGAGAGACTACTACTACCTGAGAGACTACTACTACCTGAGAGACTACTACCTGAGAGACTACTACCTGAGAGACTACTACTACCTGAAAGACTACTATTACCTGAGAGACTACTACTACCTGAGAGACTACTATCTGAGAGACTACTACTACCTGAGAGACTACAACTACCTGAGAGACTACTACCTGAGAGACTACTACTACCTAAAAGACTACTACTACCTGAGAGACTACAACTACCTGAGAGACTACTACCTAAGAGACTACTACTATCTGAAAGACTACTACTACCTGAGAGACTACTACTACCTGAGAGACTACTACTACCTGAGAGACTACTACCTGAGAGACTACTACTACCTGAGAGACTACTACCTGAGAGACTACAACTACCTGAGAGACTACTACCTGAGAGACTACTACCTGAGAGACTACTACCTGAGAGACTACTACTACCTGAGAGACTACTACCTGAGAGACTACTACCTGAGAGATTACTACCTGAGAGACTACTACCTGAGAGACTACTACCTGAGAGACTACTACTACCTGAGAGACTACTACTACCTGAGAGACTACTACCTGAGAGACTACTACCTGAGAGATTACTACCTGAGAGACTACTACCTGAGAGACTACTACCTGAGAGACTACTACTACCTGAGAGACTACTACCTGAGAGACTACTACTACCTGATAGACTACTACCTGAGAGACTACTACTACCTGAGAGACTACTACTACCTGAGAGACTACTACCTGCGAGACTACTACTACCTGAGAGACTACTACTACCTGAGAGACTACTACCTGAGAGACTACTACCTGAGAGACTACTACTACCTGAGAGACTACTACTACCTGAGAGACAACTACCTGAGAGACTACTACTACCTGAGAGACTACTACCTGAGAGACTACTACTACCTGAGAGACTACTACTACCTGAGAGACTACTACCTGAGAGACTACTATCTGAGAGACTACTACTACCTGAGAGACTACTACCTGAGAGACTACTACCTGAGAGACTACTACTACCTGAGAGACTACTACCTGAGAGACTACTATCTGAGAGACTACTACTACCTGAGAGACTACTACCTGAGAGACTACTACCTGAGAGACTACTACTACCTGAGAGACTACTACTACCTGAGAGACTACTACTACTACCTGAGAGACTACTACCTGAGAGACTACTACTACCTGAGAGACTACTACCTGAGAGACTACTACTACCTGAGAGACTACTACCTGAGAGACTACTACCTGAGAGACTACTACTACCTGAGAGATTACTACCTGAGAGACTACTACCTGAGAGACTACTATCTGAGAGACTACTACTACCTGAGAGACTACTACCTGAGAGACTACTACCTGAGAGACTACTACTAATCAAATCAAATCAAATCAAATTTATTTATATAGCCCTTCGTACATCAGCTGAAATCTCAAAGTGCTGTACAGAAACCCAGCCTAAAACCCCAAACAGCAAGCAATGCATGTGAAAGAAGCACGGTGGCTGGGAAAAACTCCCTAGGAAAAACTCCTGAGAAAGGCCAAAAACCTAGGAAGAAACCTAGAGAGGAACCAGGCTATGAGGGGTGGCCAGTCCTCTTCTGGCTGTGCCGGGTGGATATTATAACAGAACATGGTCAAGATGTTAAAATGTTCGTAAATGACCAGCATGGTCAAATAATAATAATCATAGTAATTGTCGAGGGTGCAACAAGCACGTCCGGTGAACAGGTCAGGGTTCCGTAGCCGCAGGCAGAACAGTTGAAACTGGAGCAGCAGCATGGCCAGGTGGACTGGGGACAGCAAGGAGTCATCATGCCAGGTAGTCCTAGGGCTCAGGTCCTCCGAGAGAAAGAAAGAAAGAAAGAAAGAAGAAAGAAAGAAAGAGAGAATTAGAGAGAGCATATTTACATTCACACAGGACACTGGATAAGACAAGAGAATACTCCAGATGTAACAGACTGACCCTAGCCCCCCGACACATAAACTACTGCAGCATAAATACTGAAGGCTGAGACAGGAGGGATCAGAAGACACTGTGGCCCCATCCGATGATACCCCCGGACAGGGCCAAACAGGCAGGATATAACCCCACCCACTTTGCCAAAGCACAGCCCCCACACCACTAGAGGGATATCTACAACCACCAACTTACCGTCCGAAGACAAGGCCGAGTATAGCCCACAAAGATGTCTGCCACGGCACAACCCAAGGGGGGGGCGCCAACCCAGACAGGAAGACCATGTCAGTGGCTCAACCTACTCAAGTGACGCACCCCTCCCATGGACGGCATGGAAGAACACCAGTAAGTCAGTGACTCAGCCCCTGTAAAAGGGTTAGAGGCAGAGAATCCCAGTGGGAAGAGGGGAACCGACAAGGCAGAGACAGCAAGGGCGGTTCGTTGCTCCAGCCTTTCCGTTCACCTTCACACTCCTGGGCCAGACTCTTCAGTAAAGACTTAAAGGTTGAGACTGAGTCTGCGTCTCTCACATGGGTAGGCAGACCATTCCATAAAAATGGAGCTCTATAGGAGAAAGCCCTACCTACTACCTGAGAGACTACTACTATCTGAAAGACTACTACTACCTGAAAGACTACTATTACCTGAGAGACTACTACCTGAGAGACTACTACTATCTGAAAGACTACTACTACCTGAAAGACTACTATTACCTGAGAGACTACTACTACCTGAGAGACTACTACCTGAGAGACTACTACTACCTGAGAGACTACTACTACCTGAGAGACTACTACCTGAGAGACTACTACTACCTGAGAGACTACTACCTGAGAGACTACTACCTGAGAGACTACTACTACCTGAGAGACTACTACTACCTGAGAGACTACTACCTGAGAGACTACTACCTGAGAGACTACTACTACCTGAGAGACTACTACCTGAGAGACTACTACCTGAGAGACTACTACCTGAGAGACTACTACTACCTGAGAGACTACTACTACCTGAGAGACTACTACTACCTGAGAGACTACTACTACCTGAGAGACTACTACCTGAGAGACTACTACTACCTGAGAGACTACTACCTGAGAGACTACTACTACCTGAGAGACTACTACTACCTGAGAGACTACTACTACCTGAGAGACTACTACCTGAGAGACTACTACTACCTGAGAGACTACTACCTGAGAGACTACTACTACCTGAGAGACTACTACCTGAGAGACTACTACTACCTGAGAGACTACTACCTGAGAGACTACTACTACCTGAGAGATTACTACCTGAGAGACTACTACCTGAGAGACTACTACTACCTGAGAGACTTCTACTACCTGAGAGACTACTACTACCTGAGAGACTACTACCTGAGAGACTACTACTACCTGAGAGACTACTACTACCTGAGAGACTACTACCTGAGAGACTACTACTACCTGAGAGACTACTACCTGAGAGACTACTACTACCTGAGAGACTACTACTACCTTAGAGACTACTACTACCTGAGAGACTACTACTACCTGAGAGACTACTACCTGAGAGACTACTACTACCTGAGAGATTACTACCTGAGAGACTACTACCTGAGAGACTACTACCTGAGAGACTACTACTGCCTGAGAGACTACTACCTGAGAGACTACTACCTGAGAGACTACTACCTGAGAGACTACTACTACCTGAGAGACTACTACCTGAGAGACTACTACCTGAGAGACTACTACTACCTGAGAGACTACTACTACCTGAGAGACTACTACCTGAGAGACTACTACTACCTGAGAGACTACTACTACCTGAGAGACTACTACCTGAGAGACTACTACTACCTGAGAGACTACTACTACCTGAGAGACTACTACTACCTGAGAGACTACTACCTGAGAGACTACTACCTGAGAGACTACTACTACCTGAGAGACTACTACTACCTGAGAGACTACTACCTGAGAGACTACTACTACCTGAGAGACACCACTCTGCAACTCAATAAACTGGCCCTGCATGGTATTCAGCTGCCCCTGTATTAGGTTCATTGCCTACTGCTAGTTGTTTACCTGTCTATGGGCTGCATAATCTCATCACCTAGCAGACATCAGGAGGGTTTATCAGACTGAGATTAAGAGACTTGGACCGTCTTTAGGATTCTTTCACACCCAATTCTCATTTCATTGGAAATGCACCTCAGTGCAGATGTTACATGTGTTATGTAGAAAAACCTTACCCTAATATGGGTCCACCATGGAATGATACTATACAATCATTGGGATGTCTACCTGTTCATGGCTTACTGATGGAGGAACATGAGCAAGATTTCAGGACAAAGCCTTGGTTTACCAATGATATATTCATCACACCACAACTATTCAACTGTACAAATGAAGTCAAACCTTACTCCATTGGTGGTTGTTCATAGAGGACTTTTGGGAAAGTTACCAGAAATTTGCAACCTTACATCAGACCAATCAGAAGTGCAGTGTATAAATAGTTACCTCGAGTAGCGTTATCCATGATTTGCTTTCTCAGATAAAGGCAATTTAATGATACACAAGCCTTCAGGCAACTTTCTATCTTGTGCCTGGATAATGGAACCACAGAACTAGAATAAGATTATATTTGTATGGATGGAACATCAGAGGTATCCCTCCGTATTATGGCATCATAATCATAACTGTATCACCAATCGTTAAATCTAGATCATCAATGTCATAGCAACCAGAGACTCTTCTATTGATTGTGACATAATCAATTAATAGTTCCATACAATTCCATATCATGTTGAATTCAGATTGAATAAGTAACATGTAGGATACTTAAACTATTGCCTACAATCCTATGAGGATGAAATGCCCAATGCCACAATTATGACACAGGACAGCACAAGTATCAGGCATTTACACAGCGGAACTTTAAGATACATTCTAAAATCCCCTGAAACTAAATACATAGAGCCTTAAAATGTGCACGTTCTAAAATCCCCTGAAACTAAATACATAGAGCCTTAAAATGTGCACGTTCTAAAATCCCCTGAAACTAAATACATAGAGCCTTAAAATGTGCACATGTGTACAGAACCATCTTTGTTACACTAGCAATCTATAGTATAGTCCTTACTGCACATCTGCCTCCAACTCTGTTTTAGGCCCATCAATGTCTTAAAGAAATGTCATCACTAAACAACTGAATAAGTTCCTCTATAAATAGACCTGCAACACATTGCAGTTAGTGGACAGACATTGGGTTGAATTACAGTATTTTAGGCCATCACAGATTCCAGTTGGTGACCTGGATAATGTGGCTGCTGTTGGAATCCTCCTGCTCCTCCTCCTATGGAACAGGACCCAGCTGACCTCAATACATGTCATTATCATATCACAGTTTCCTGTTGGCATTATACAGCCATATCACTGTGTGTAGATGTTGTGTCACTGCTATGTAACACAGTCTAAAGGCGTGCCACATGCTAGCCCCCTGGGAGCAGGATACAGTCAGGTGTTGTTGCTCTTGTAGACACCAAAACATCCCCAATGGACCCCCATGAATCCCCCATCATGACACACACTTATCACCAAAAGATACAATTTGCACACTCACACATATACACACACACACGCACACACACACACACACACACACATTATAGTGGCTGTGTGACGACGATGCGATGTCTCTCATAGAAAGCAGCAGGGTACTATGTGCCTCTAATCCTTTGTTATTAATTGTGTCTTAAACAAGCGGCGCCTACTCAGTCCTCCTGGTGTCAGCAGCACCCAGAGTATCCATGGAAACTGCAGGCTGGGCCCAGCTCATGGAGAGATGCAGTCTGTTGCCTGACAGGCAGAAAATGCCTCATGTAAATAGTGTGAATGAGAGTGCCCTCGGGTGGTGTGTTCTTGCAAGTGCATTGAAGAGAATATAAAACAAGGGTCTCGATCAACTCAAACAGGGGAAAGATGACGTATGGAGGATTGTGCTCTAGAATCAGAATTAGTTTGTTAGGTATTTGATTGGTTTAGTCTAGTTTTAAAACACAAGTGAATGTGCATGTGAGAGCAAAAACAATGCTAGAGCAAAGGCCAATGTAAACAACACAAACCAGTGAAAAAAAAGAATCTGCCATTTTGTGTCCAGCAACACCATCTACCGGTGAGATTTGATAATGCATAAAAACATGAATCAGTCATTCACATCTATTACAGTTCATATCAGGAAATCAGTCAATTGAAATAGATTCATTAGGCCCTAATCTATGGATTTTACATGACTGGGCAAGGGCGTAGGCCAACCCACTTGGGAGCAAGGCCCAGTCAATCAGAGTTTTTCACCACAAAAGGGCTTTATTAGTGACAGAAATACTCCTCAGTTTCATCAGCTGTCCGTGTGACTGGTCTCAGATGATCCCACAGGTGAAGAAACCGGATGTCGAGGTCCTGGGCTGACGTGGTCTGCGGTTGTGAGGCCGGTTGTACGTACTGCCAAATTCTCTAGAACAACGTTGGAGGCGGCTTATGGTATAGAAATGAACATTCAATTCTCTGGCAACAGCTCTGGTAGACATTCCTGCATTCAGCATGCCAATTGAATGCTCCTTCAAAACTTCATACATCTGTGGCATTGTGTGTGTGACAAAACTGCACATTTTATTTTCCCCAGCACAAGGTGCACCTGTGTAATGATCATGCTGTTTAATCAGTTTCTTGATATGCCACACCTGTCAGATGGATGGATTATCTTGGCAAAGGAGAAATGCTCACTAACAGGGTTGTGAACACATTGGTGCACAAAATGAGAGAAATAAGCTTTTTGTGCATATGGAACATTTCTGGGATCTTTTATTTCAGCTCATGAAACATGGGAAAAACACTTTATATGTTGCATTTATATATAGAACCCTTTAGAACCCTTTATGTTCAGTTAAAACTGAAAAAAATAAACAAACAATTGTGTATATTCAGCTGTAAACTATTTGGAACACAATGCCTGACACGTAACAATTTACTAGTGAAACAGATATGGGGAACTAGCTTGCTTGAGGTTTTGATATAACACATAGCCTAATACAGCTTTACTAAGAGCAAGGTGAGGTTTCTTACGTCTAAAAACTAGTATTATTAAATATAATAAGAAAATGGAATAGATTAGAACAATGCATGGATAGTAAAAATAATGATTGAATATTAAAGAGTTGCTCCAAAAGTTCAGTACATTTCAGCCAATATTTTTTTAAGTCATGCTCACGAGCCAAAATGGGTCCTCGAAAAATATGCACAATTGTGTACTACATCATCCATTTTGGATGATATGTCCTGCAAAAAAATAAATGCAATGTGTTTCTTTCCTGTTAATATTTTCTGATAAAGATGTTTGTAATAAAGTGTAAAAAAGAGAAATAATACAAAATCCTGATAAACAATAAAGGTCCTACAGCTGATGACAGGGTTGTGTGTAACTAAGCCTTTGCATAACGTATGATATCTCCCCACCACTAGGAGGCTCTTTACTTCTTGTCTTTGACATCGTTGACGGGCTGCTCAATAAGTTCCCCCTTGTGATACTTCTGTCCGATCCCATAAGGCACGTGTGCAGCGACGGTCCCCAGCTCCTTGGCTCCCTCGATGTGGGACATCTGGTCGTCGAAAAATATGTGGGGCCGGATCATCTGCAGGAGGGGCCCTTTGGGGGCCCCGGCTAGGAACAGGGCTTCGTCGATCTCCAGGCCCCAGCTCCTGAGGGTCTTGAGGACACGGGCCCCTGAGCTGGCTGCACTGCGGGCTGTTACCAGGTAGGTACGAATGGGGCAGTTCATACGCTCATTCTTGGCGTAGAACTTTCTCTGGAGCTTCCCCAGCGCCTCCAGGAAACACTTCAAGGGACCCTGAGTGAAACAGTGAGACATAGGGTTAGCATAGTATTGTTTTTACTTTTGTCCAAAATCAAAGTAAATAATACATCAATGGGATCTTCTTTATTGGGATAGTCCCCTATTATAGATGGTCTTTAGATGCTCAAACTATCACCAAGATATTAACTGCCAATGTAGATATGCAACAACTTGGTACGATTAAGGTAAGGGTTACGTCAGGGATTAGGGATAGTGGGATAGTTAGTTAAAAAGTTGGTTGCTAGTTAGTTGAAAATCTATAACCCCTGTATACACTCTTATTAAAAAGGGTTACAAAAGGTTTTTTCGGCTGTCCCCACAGGATAACCCTGTTTGGTTCCCGACAGAACCCTTTTTGGTCCCGGGTAGAACCCTTTTGAGTTCCATGTAAAACCCTCTGTGGAAAGGGTTCTACCTGGAACCAAAAAGTGTTCATCAAAGGGTTTCCTATGGGGACAGCCAAAGAACCCCTTTACGTTGTAGATGCCCATTTTTTCTAACAGTGTAGGAGACTCCAAATCAGGAAAACTTAAGAAAAAAAGCAATGTCAAACATTTACATAAAATGTAGGCATGTAGTACTTCAGATCCTCTCGTGATCACCTTTTTAAGAGGTATGTTCTCAAACTCCTGCTCGTGCTCAAAGAACTTATCCAGGCCACGTTGTTTCGCGATGATCTCCGACTCATCAGAGAAGAGGACAGCGTCTCCGTCAAAGGCTACTTTCAGCTGTGTGTCGGACAGCTGGTTTTCCACATCTCCAGATGTAAACATGGTTGCTGCAGCAATGCCTGTTTATAAAATATTATTAGGGTTTTATACATTCTCATAACAAATAATCTCATCATCTTTAAATATTAATAATAGTTAATAATCTTTAAATATTTCTGTTCCAAAGAAATGTGTCCATAAACCAGAATACAAATTTTTTTGTTGCTGGAATTTATTTGTTGCTCGAAGCAGCCAACCCCCCCGGTCCTTGTCCTAGGAATTGGTCATTTTAGGGATTTGAATCTGGATTGGCTATTTCAGGCCTCAGATCAATTTAAGAGTATATTATTGATTTTAATGACTCAACTGATCTCAAAATGTGAAAAACCTTGTTAGATTCTTATTGTTTGATTTAATTCTTACTAATAACCCCCATAAATAGTGTCTAGTACAGGTATTCCCAAACTGGGGTACACGCAATGCCGTCGGGGGTACGCCAAATAAAAATGTGATTCACATTTTTTTAAATTAAAATAAAAAAAACTATTAGTAGCCTCGTTTCACTGGCAAAAATAACATTAAACCATTTAGTGATCAGCGAAGTAACAACACAATGTCAAATACAGGTAACCTAGTCAAATAATTAACATCCAATCACATTAACCGTTACTCTCTCACGGGCATTCCACTAACGGTCCATATGTAGCCAAACGCAGCTGCTGCTCATTCCGTTGACTTGAAAATGTATAAATGGTTTAAAAAAGTAAGGCCCACGTCCATGGAGACACATACCAGCTCTACTGGTAGTACTGCTACTACCAGCAGTACTACATCTGCTCCTGTCGACGACACAAGTTGTTCTGCTTCCATGAGCACATCCAATGCTAGCATCAGTATTTCTACATTTGTTGTTTGCCCAGCTAGCATGGACACTGACAGTTGTGAATCCGATACAGCCGAAGAGCTACTGCCCCTTTACCCGGGAAAGCACTGAACAACAGGACGTTGGACCATTGAGGAGACGCTAATATGATGAGAACTACATTGATTTGGGGTTCACTTATATTGGGAGTAGTGCCTTTCCTCAGCCACAGTGTGTTATATGTGCAAAAGTACTATGTCACAACTCGATGAAACCTTCACTCTTGCACAGACATTTAGAAACAAACATGCCAATTTTAAAAATAAGCAGCGGGAGTTTTTTGAGCAAGAATTAAGATGACTTTCGAGCAGTAAGACATATAAAAGTAACAGATACCATTAATAAGAAGGGTCTAGAACCGTCTTATATGGTGAGCTACCGAGTGGCTAGGACAGGTGAGCCCCATACTATTGTGGAGGACTTAATTCATCCTGCTGCTGAGGATATGGCTGGGACAATGCTGGGGGAAATGACCAAAAAAAACTATACAGACAAAGACTTCATCAAACAACACTGTTTCACAACACGTCAGTGACATGGCAGGAGATGTTTTGAAACAATTAACATACAACATACAAGCCAGTGAATTCTACGCGTTACAGCTGGATGAGTCAACAGACGTGGCAAGTCTGGCACAGCTCCTGGTATATGTTACGTTTATGGGGGGTCAATTAAAGAAGACACCCTCTTCAAAGGCAACCTGCCTAAATGACTACAGACCCGTAGCACTCATGTCCGTAGCCATGAAGTGCTTTGAAAGGCTGGTAATGGCTCACATCAACACCATTATCCCAGAAACCCTAGACCCACTCCAATTTGCATACCGCCCAAACAGATCCACAGATGATGCAATCTCTATTGCACTCCACACTGCCCTTTCCCACCTGGACAAAAGGAACACTTGTGAGAATTCCATTCATTGACCACAGCTCAGCGTTCAACACCATAGTACCCTCAAAGCTCATCACTAAGCTAAGGATCCTGGGTCTAAACACCTCCCTCTGCAACTGGATCCTGGACTTCCTGACGGGCCGCCCCCAGGTGGTAAGGGTAGGTAGCAACACATCTGCCACGCTGACCCTCAACACTGGAGCTCCCCAGGGGTGCGTGCTCAGTCCCCTCCTGTACTCCCTGTTCACCCACGACTGCATGGCCAGGCACGACTCCAACACCATCATTAAGTTTGCAGACGACACAACAGTGGTAGGCCTGATCACCGACAACGACGAGACAGCCTATAGGGAGGAGGTCAGAGACCTGGCCGGCTGGTGCCAGAATAACAACCTATCCCTCAACGTAACCAAGACTAAGGAGATGATTGTGGACTACAGGAAAAGGAGGACCGAGCACGCTCCCATTCTCATCGACGGGCCTGTAGTGGAGCAGGTTGAGAGCTTCAAGTTCCTTGGTGTCCACATCAACAACAAACTAGAATGGTCCAAACACACCAAGACACTTGTGAAGAGGGCACAACAAAGCCTATTCCCCTCTCAGGACAATAAAGATTTTGCATGGGTCCTGAGATCCTCAGAAGGTTCTACAGCTGCAACATCGAGAGCATCCTGACTGGTTGCATCACTGCCTGGTACGGCAATTGCTCGGCCTCCGACCGCAAGGCACTACAGAGGGTAGTGCGTATGGCCCAGTACATCACTGGGGCTAAGCTGCCTGCCAACCAGGACCTCTACACCAGGCAGTCAGAGGAAGGCCCTAAAAATTGTCAAAGACCCTAGCCACCCCAGTCATAGACTGTTCTCTCTACTACCGCATGGCAAGCGGTACCAGAGTGCCGAGTCTAGGACAAAAATGCTTCTCAACAGTTTTTTACCCCGCAAGCCACAAGACTCCTGAACAGGTAATCAAATGGCTACCCGGACTATTTGCATTGTGTGCCCCCCCAACCCCTCTTTTTACGCTGCTGCTACTCTCTGTTTATCATATATGCATAGTCACTTTAACTATACATTCATGTACATACTACCTCAATTGGGCCGACCAACCAGTGCTCCCGCACATTGGCTAACCGGGCTATCTGCATTCTTTTACGCTACTGCTACTCTCTATTCATCATATATGCATAGTCACTTTAACCATATCTACATGTACATACTACCTCAATCAGCCTGACTAACCGGTGTCTGTATGTAGCCTCGCAATTTTTATAGTCTCGCTACTGTATGTAGCCTGTCTTTTCACTGTTGTTTTATTTCTTTACTTGCCTATTGTTCACCTAATACCTTTTTTGCACTATTGGTTAGAGCCTGTAAGTAAGCATTTCACTGTAAGGTCTACACCTGTTGTATTCGGCGCACGTGACAAATAAACTTTGATATGATTTGATTCTGCAAACCATTGGAAACCAGGACAACAGGAGAGGATATTTTTAAAGTAATGGACAGCTTTGTGAAATCAAATGGACTTTGGTGGTCAAGATGTGTTGGTATCTGTACTGATGGCGCAAATGCCATGACAGGGAGACATAGTGGATTGCTCCCGACGCCACTTGGGTACACTGCAGCATCCACCAAGAGGCTCTTGCTGCCAAAGGAATTCCTGACAGCTTGAAAGATGTTTTGGACACTACAGTGAAAATGGTTAACTTTGTTAAAGTAAGGCCCCTGAACTCTTGTGTTTTTTCTGCATTATGCAATGATATGGGCAGCGACCATGTAACGCTTTTGCAACATACTGAAGTGCGCTTTTATCAAGTATTGACATATTTTTTTAAATTGAGAGACGAGCTTAAAGTTTTCATTACTGACCATAATTTTCATTTGTCTGACCGCTTGCATGATGAGGAGTTTCTCACATGACTGGCCTATCTGGGTGATGTTTTTTCTCACCTGAATGATCTGAATCTAGGATTACAGGGACTCTCCGCAACTATATTCAATGTGCGGGCCAAAATTGAGGCTATGATTAAGAAGTTGGAGCTCTGCTCTGTCTGCATTAACAAGGACAACACACAGGTCTTTCCATCATTGTATGATTGTTTTGTGTGCAAATGAACTCAAGCTTACAGACAATGTCAAATGTGATATAGCAAACCACCTGAGTGAGTTGGGTGCGCAATTACTTTCCTGAAACGGATGACAAACAACTGGATTGGTTATCCCTTTCATGCCCTGCCTCCAGTCCACTTACCGATATCTGAACAAGAGTGCCTCATCAAAATTGCAACAAGCGGTTCTGTAAAAATTGAATTTAAATCAAAAGCCACTGCCATATTTCTGGACTGAGCTGCTCTCAGAGTATCCTGCCTTGGCAAATAGCGCAGTTAAGACACGATCCTTTGCAACCACATACCTATGTGAGAGTGGATTCTCAGCCATCACTAGCATGAAAACTAAATACAGGCACAGACTGTGAGTGGGGAAAGACAGAGACTCTCTCCAATACAACCCAACATTGCAGAGTTATGTGCATCCTTTCAAGCACACCCTTCTCATTAACCTGTGGTGAATTATTCTCAATGTTCGATGAACAAGTAAGGTTTTATATGTTAGATGGCTAAATAAAGAGCAAAATGATTGATTATTATTATATTCTTATTTGCGCCCTGGTCCTATAAGAGCTCTATAAGAGCTCTTTGTCACTTATTTTTATTTACCCCTCCAGCTGCGTACCACCTCCAGCACAAGGGTCAGCGCACTCTCAAATGTTTTTTGCCATCATTGTAAGCCTGCCACACACACACACACTATACGATACATTTATTAAACATAAGAATGAGTTTTTGTCACAACCCGGCTCGATGAACAAGTAAGTCGGGTTGTGTTTATGGGGAGCCGGGTTGTGACAAAAACTCTGTCACGTCCTGACCAGTAAAGGGGTTATTTGTTATTGTAGTTTGGTCAGGACGTGGCAGAGGGGTGTTTGTTTTATGTGGTTCGGGGTGTGTTGATATATGTGTTTATGTAGAGGGGTGATTGTTTAGAGTATTCCGGGGTTTTTGGTTATGTTCTATGTTAGTATATTTCTATGTTCTGGTGTAGTCTTTTTAGTTCTATGTTTAGGGTTATTGGATGGACCTTCAATTGGAGACAGCTGTTCCTCATTGCCTCTGACTGAAGGTCCTATATAGAGGGGTGGTTTTGTAATGGGTTTTGTGGGAAGTTGTTTGCATTGCTGTGTGTAGCCTGCATTACTGTGCGTTCGTGCGTTTTCTTGTTTTGTGTTTTCAGTGTTCTAAATTAAAAGTTCAAATGAGCACTCAACCCGCTGCGCCTTGGTCCCTTTCATACGACGACCGTTACGAACTCATTCTTATGTTTAATAAATATATTGTATAATGTGTGTGGCAGGCTTACAATGATGGCAAAAAGCATTTGAGAGTGCGCTGACCCTTGTGGTGGAGGGGGTACGCAGCTGGAGGGGTAAATAAACATAAGTTCAACTGTAACACACAAACACACATACATATATACATTTGAAGTTGGAAGCTTAGATACAACTTTGCCAATTCCTGACATTTAATCAAAGTAAAAATTTCCTGTCTTAGGTCAGTTAGAGCACCACTTTATTTTAAGAATGTGAAATGTCAGTATAATAGTAGAGAGAATTATTTATTTCAGATTTTACTTCTATCACTTTCCAAGTGGGTCAGAAGTTTACATACACTCAATTTGTATTTAGTAGCATTACCTTTAAATTGCTTAACTTGGGTCAAACGTTTCGGGTAGCCTTCCACAAGATTCAACAATAAGTTGGGTGAATTTTGGCCCATTCCTCCTGACAGAGCTGGTGTAACTGAGTCAGGTTTGTAGGCCTCCTTGCTCACACAAGCTTTTTCATTTCTGCCCACAAATTTTCTATGGGATTGAGGTCAGGGCTTTGTGATGTTCACTCCAATACCTTGACTTTGTTGTCCTTAAGCCATTTTGCCACAACTTTGGAAGTATGCTTGGGATCATTGTTCATTTGGAAGACCCATTTGCGACCAAGCTTTAACTTCCTGACTGATGTCTTGAGATGTTGCTTCAATATATCCACATCATTTTCCTACCTCATGATGCCATCTATTTTGTAAAGCGCACCAGTCCCTCCTGCAGCAAAGCACCCCCACAACATGATGCTGCCACCCCCATGCTTCACGGTTGGGATGGTGTTCTTCAGCTTGCAAGCCTCGCCCTTTTTCCTCCAAACATAATGATGGTCATTATGGCCAAACAGTTCTATTTTTGTTTCATCAGACCAGAAGACATTTCTCCAAAAAGTACGATCTTTGTCCCCATGTGCAGTTGCAAACCGTAGTCTGGCTTTTTATGGCGGTTTTGGAGCAGTGGCTTCTCCCTTGCTAAGTGTCCTTTCAGGTTATGTCGATATAGGACTCGTTTTACTGTGGATATAGATACTTTTGTACCTGTTTCCTCCAGCATCTTCACAAGGTCCTTTGTTGTTCTGGGATTGATTTGCACTTTTCGCACCAAAGTACGTTCATCTCTAGGAGACAGAACGTGTCTCTTTCCTGAGTGGTATGACGGCTGCGTGGACCCATGGTGTTTATACTTGCATACTATTGTTTGAACAGATGAACGTGGTACCTTCAAGCGTTTGGAAATTGCTCCCAAGAATGAAGCAGACTTGTGGAGGTCTACAATGTTTTTTTCTGAGGTCTTGGCTGATTTCTTTTGATTTTCCCATGATGTCAAGCAGAGGCACTGAGTTTGAAGGTAGGCCTTGAAAAACATCCACAGGTACACCTCCAATTGACTCAAATGATGGCAATTGGCCTATCAGAAACTTCTAAAGCCATGACATAATTTTCTGGAATTTTCCAAGCTGCTTAAAGGCAGTCAACTTAGTGTATGTTAACTTCTGACCCACTGGAACTGTGCTAGATTATTTAACTTAAAATTCACTGTCTGTAAACAATTGTTATAAAAATGACTTGTGTCATGCACAAAGTAGATGTCCTAACCCACTTCCCAAAACTATAGTTTGATAAACAACAAATTTGTGGAGAGGTTGAAAAACAAGTTTTAATGACTCCAACCTAAGTGTATGTAAACTTCCGACTTCAACTGTGTATATATAGTGTGTGTGTGTAGTTTTAATGACAATGACAATGACAATGTAAACTTCCGACTTCGGAAGTTTACATAGTCATTAAAACTACACACACACACACACACACACACACACTAAGAAAAAACTGCTTCTCCAATTAAAATCCCCGATCACACTTGTAGGTGATGTCATGGCGACGTTGGCTAACTAAGCTCATGTGTAAATACATGTCATCAGGTCTAAGTTGTCTCACGCCGAACTGCACATCTGCAGGCCGTTAAATCAAAGCCACTCCTTCAATTTAAAGTAGGTTTTGACAAAAATGTAAATGTGTAATTTTCATAAAGTTGGGGTAATAAAATGTTCAACCACTTAAGACATTGGCTCCAATCTAGGATGTGCCTTAATGAACAACTAGGGAATAATTCTTCACTTCTCTCATTGACTTCTCAAGCCCCGGCCTGGACTGTTTGATCTGTTTCACAAGCTTTCCTGGAAGTGTCGCGATGTTGTACTTCTGGGTTTAGGAAATCCCAGTGGAGGCTGGTGGAAGGAGCTATAGGAGGACAGGCTCATTGTAATGGCTGGAATGGAATAAATGGAAGGGTAGCAAACACATCACACGTATGGAAACCACATGTTTGACTCCGTTCCATTGATTCCATTACAGCCATTACAATGAGTCACAACAGCATCCTCCATGCATTATATCTGTAGGCTATACTATAAAGTGTTACCACAATGTACATCTACAGTTGTTGACTTAGCACCCATGCTAAGCTAAACCAGTTAAATCCCTAGAGGACAAAAAACACTCATCACCACCTACCCTCCTCAATGGCCTCAGTGACTTTCTCTCCATCCTTGGAGAGGTACAAGTTGGTCATGTAGGCTTTCAGATAGCCAATGGGGCTTTGCCCTCCCGTCATACAGAATCTCTCAATGGTTAAATCTGTCAGATATACGAAACAACAAAAACATTATCACCGTATAGAAATGTGATGTAAAGTCGTCATGGTGGTAGCCAAGGATAGCCACTACATATCATGAACAGGCATAAACAATAAAAACATATTTGGTCAAAAGAGCAGCATTAAAGCTGCAAAATGTAACTTTTTGGTGACCCAACCAAATGCACATAGAAATATGAGTTATAGATCTTTCATTCTCATTGAAAGCAAGTCTAACAAGTGGTAGATATCTTCTATTTGTATGCTTCCCGTTAAGTAAATTTTTTTCATCTTTTACTTTTGGTTTGTATACCAGGTGAAAATACAATATTTTTGTCTATGGGAAATATATTTCACAGCAGTTTAGATACTCATTGTACTGTTTGTTTAGAATTTTTTTGAATTTTAGCAACAAGGAAATGACGGAATGATTTCTGCATATTGTACCTTTTAAATTGGATGTCCAATCATTCAATGGACCCTGAAAAAGAGCACCACCAACTGGTACTGGTTTAAATATATAGGTACAACTGTTCCAGAGTCCCGGTAAGACGACTGATAACAAGCAGGAGATAGGGATACATACAATCCACACTTTATTGCCTATTCACCAAACAGACACACATGACTTTACAAAGGAGGGAACTAGTAGTATTGATAGTGTTTAGTGTCAAAGATGCTTGGTCAGGGAATGTCCAGAGGCAGGATTGTCCATGTAGATCGTCCAGAAATTAGTTGAGGTGGTGCAGGGTTCTTATGACATGTTGTCTCTGCAACCCTAAGTTCAAAGCACAGACTGTTGCGGGTTTGAAATCCCCACCAAGTACAGCCTGTGATTGACTGACCAGGTCACATTAATCTAACCGGAGAAGAGTGTTCTGGAAGGGCCTTTTGCAACCCCCTAGCAACAGAGTAGCCAGGGCCAGAGGTGTGAAGCCAGGGGATGGTAACCGCTGCAGGGCTGGAGTTTCTCTATAAAGTTTGTGTCTCTGTGTCCCAGGGTCAGAGAGGGTTTGAGATAGGGTTTTTAACAGGTCCCATACTTTACATTACAAAACAGGTGTGTCTTATAACATTGTAGGCATGGCTGTAACATTGCAGTATGCGTGACAGAGCATGTAGGCGTGTTGTAGGCGTGTTTTACGCACCGTATTGGTTGATGCTGTTGATGAGGCGCACCCCGACCTGGGCGTGGTTATTAGTCATCAGGACGATATCAAACAGCTCCTCACTGTCGGGGTAGAGCTGCCTCAGTCTGGAGTTCACCGTCATCAGAGCCTGCAGTGTGTGTGTGAGTGTGTTTTTAGGGATTATGAAACGATGACACAACCTGGCTGGTGTGTACTAGACTAGACCAACTACAACCTGGCTGGTGTGTACTAGACTAGACCAACTACAACCTGGCTGGTTTGTACTAGACTAGACAACTACAACCTGGCTGGTTTGACCTAGACTAGATCAACTACAACCTGGCTGGTTTGACCTAGACTAGACCAACTACAACCTGGCTGGTTTGTACTAGACTAGACCGACTACAACCTGGCTGGTTTGTACTAGACTAGACCAACTACAACCTGGCTGGTTTGTACTAGACTAGACCGACTATAACCTGGCTGGTGTGTACTAGACCGACTACAACCTGGCTGGTTTGTACTAGACTAGACCAACTACAACCTGGCTGGTTTGCACTAGACTAGACCAACTACAACCTGGCTGGTTTGCACTAGACTAGACCAACTACAACCTGGCTGGTTTGTACTAGACTAGACCAACTACAACCTGGCTGGTTTGTACTAGACTAGACCAACTACAACCTGTCTGGTGTGTACTAGACTAGACCAACTACAACATGGCTGGTTTGTACTAGACCAACTACAACCTGGCTGGTTTGTACTAGACCAACTACAACCGGGCTGGTGTGTACTAGACTAGACCAACTACAACCTGTCTGGTTTGTACTAGACTAGACCGACTACAACCTGGCTGGTGTGTATTAGACTGAAAGCCACGGCTCCAGTAAGCCACGCCTCCAATCTGATAGACAGCCACCTCTACAATATATTATCAAAAAGGCTCAAAATTGAACACCTCCCATCACAAAAATATTCCTTTTCAAACTTTTACACAAGGGTTCCTCGAATAAACCTTTCAGAGGGGTTCCTCAAGGAAACCTTTTTCAACTGGAAAGGTTCTGGAGGTGTGGCAACCCTAAAGGTTATTCCAGGTACCTTTACTTCTAAGAGTGTAGAGCAGCTTAAATAGGGAAAAACAAGAATATTCTGCCAAAGTGTCATTCATGCATTGATGTGTAGATGGCGCCTAACAGTGGGAAACAATATTGGCGATTGTAATTCTGAGCAAAACACTATTCTAGATGCATTACACAAATTGTATCTAGGCCTAAAGACATTGGCAACACAGAGTGAATGACGTTTCCCTTCACCTACAATACAGAATCTATATGAAGTCGTAGCACAAGCCCACCCATGTACTCCCATGTACATGACACAACCCCACCCATGATACTCCCATGTACAGTCACGGAGGTAGTCCATATCTTTAGTTAATTCAATCCCTCTAATATACCTTCACAAGGGGAAACGCAACACCTGGCATGAGTGGCTCATTCTCATGCTCCTGTTGATTCATGTAGGCCATATACTTCTCGACTCCCTCTTCCTCATAGATCTTCCTTTCCTTAACCATGTTGAACAGGGTGCGAGAGGAGACGGCGATTGTCACGGCATTTTGGGGTTTGGGCTATTTGGAAAGCAAGATTATAAAGCAAAAGTTTTGATGAAAGAAATTACCAATATTGTACATCTAAAGATAATGATTTTATAGGCAAAAGGCAAACAACAGCTGCAAATGTAAAAATGTATCACTTACGGGTTTAGGTTTCTTTGTTTTTAAACTGTCAGAACAGGCTTTTGATGCTGCCCAGTCCTTTTCCTCTCCAGCGTTAGTGTCTGCTGTATCGGTAGGTTTGATTTCACTCATATTTGGCCTGGGATGGAAAAGTTCTAGGTCTGGTAGTTCCGTAACAGTGATTCCGAAATGAGATGATCAGAACAAGCAATGACAGGCAAATTTATGGAAATGTTTGGATGGGCGAGTCTACAGTAACTCTGTTGTTCAGCATTCTCTTACATCAGATCTGACATGTCATATAACTGGCAAACACTCATGGGATAGGCCAAAGGTCGCTTTGACTATCACTGTTTTGCTCGTTCACTTCACCTATTTTTTGGTCTGAGTCTTCTTTGCATTCACATTGCTATGTTTAGAAAGGAACCAAGATCTTTTTCCAACATTCACTCAATGCACTATGGGTGCAAGACAAGCAATTCCATCAGAACGTGTTATCGGACTGCTATATATACACCTACTTACATTTTGGAAGCTGATAGATTCATTTTTTAACTAAATACAGAAATAACAATTGTAATCAGAATATACAATTAACATGTAAATATTATTAGTAACAGAATAAATAGCAGAAGAATAACTGCAGATTAAATAATGCTGTAATTGAAATCTGTATACCCCTTTAAGAGCTAGAAATAATTTTGTACACTATTTTGTGATTCTCACCAATTATGTTGTTGTCTTCTCACACTATTCAAACCCCACAAGTGAATTTAGCGCTTATGAAATGTACTATCTTGGATCTACATCTGTTTATATTAGTTACTATGCTGTTACTAAGCAGTGATGTATTACGGCAGTGTTACGTTACTACACCTAATAGGAAATGCACATGCGCACTATCGGGCCGGGGGCTGTAGAGCACGAGAGGTTTTGACTAAACGATAACTAACTGTACTCCCGTCTCCCGCCTGGTCATTTCTCCACAACACAAATATTACATGAAGTTCTCTTTATTCATCACATATTGCAAACAAATAATCTGAACTAAAAACTCCACACATATTTTCGAATTTATTTGCCTACTTGACAATTGCTAACCAATATCCAAAAACAGCACACCATTTTCTCTGCGAATGAGCGTTGCCAACTTACCGACTTTGTCGCTATATTTAGCGGATATTCAGAACCCTCTAGCGACACATTTTCAAGTGACAACCCTTCCAGAAGGACATCCATCTCTGCAGCTCTCCACCAGTCAGGCTTTTATTGCAGAGTGGCCAGATGGAAATCCCTCCTCAGTTAAAGGAGTATTGGTGTCTCTGAGGGGACTTTGGCCTGGTTTGCTAACTACCTGCAATGTATAAAGTCAGAAAAGCTGCTGTCTCTGCCACTGCTTGTCACCAAGGGAGAACCGCAAGGCTGAATCCTAGGCCCCACACTCTTCTCAATTTACATCAACAGCATAGCTCAGGCATTAGGAAGCTATCTCATCCATTTATATGCAGATGATATAGTCTTATACTCAGCTGGCACCTCACTGGATTTTGTGTTAAATGCTTTACAACAAAGATTTCTTAGTGTCCAACAAGCTTTCTCTACCCTTAACCTTGTACTGAACACCTCCAAAACAAAGGTAATGTGGTTTGGTAAGAAGAATGCCCCTCTCCCCACTGGTGTGATTACTACCTCTGAGGGTTTAGAGCTTGAGGCAGTCACCTCATACAAGTACTTGGGAGTATGGCTAGACAGTACACTGTCTTTCTCTCAGCACATATCAAAGCTGCAGGCTAAAGTTAAATCTAGACTTGGTTTTCTCTATCGTAATCACTCCTCTTTTACCCCAGCTGCCAAATTAACCATGTTTTAGATGACCATCCTACCCATGCTAGATTACGGAGACATTATTTATAGATTCGCCAGGTAAGGGTGCTCTCGAGCGGCTAGATGTTCTTTACCATTCGGCCATCAGATTTGCCACCAATGCTCCTTATAGGACACACCACTGTACTCTATACTCTTCTGTAAACTGGTCATCTCTGTATACCCATCGCAAGATCCACTGGTTGATGCTTATTTATAAAACCCTCTTAGGCCTGACTCCCCCCTATCTGAGATATCTACTGCAGCCCTCATCCTCCACATACAACACCCGTTCTGACAGTCATATTCTGTTAAAGGTCCCCAAAGCACACCCTTCCCAGGATTGCTCGTCTTTTCAGTTCGCTGCAGCTAACGACTGTAACAAGCTGCAACAAACACTCAAACTGGACAATTTTATCTCAATCTCTTCATTCAAAGACTCAATCATGGACACTCTTACTGACAGTTGGGGCTGCTTTGCGTGATGTATTGTTGTGTCTACTTTCTTGCCCTTTGTGCTGTTGTCTGTGTCCAATAATGTTTGTACCATGTTTTGTGCCGCTACCATGTTGTGTGCTACCATATTGTTGTCATGTTGTGTTGCTGCCATGCTGTGTTGTCATGTGTTGCTACCTTGTTATGTTGTTGTCTTAGGTCTCTCTTTATGTAGTGTTGTGTTGTCTCTCTTGTCGTGATGTGTGTTTTGTCCTATATATATATATATATATATATATATATATATATATATATATTTTAAATCCCAGCCCCTGTCCCCGCAGGAGGCCTTTTGACTTTTGGTAGGCCGTCACTGTAAATAAGAATTTGTTCTTAACTGACTTGCCTAGTTAAATAAAGGTTAAATAAAACATTTTTAAGAAGGCAAGTGACAACCCGCTTGGAGTTTGCCAAAAGGCACCTAAGGTACTCTCAGACCATGAGAAACAAGATTCCCAAGATTGAACTCTTTGGCCTGAAAACCAATCGTCACGTCTGGAGGAAACCTGGCACCATCCCTACGGTGAAGCATGGTGGTGGCAGCATCATGCTGTGGGGATGTTTTTCAACGGCAGGGACTGGGAACGGAGCAAAGTACAGAGAGATCCTTGATGAAAACCTGCTCCAGAATGCTCAGGACCTCAGACTGGGGTGAAGGTTCACCTTCCAACAGGACAATGACCCTAAGCATACAGCCAAGACAACGCAGGAGTGGCTTAGGGACAAGTCTATGAATGTTCTTGAGTGGCTCAGCCAGTGCCCGGACTTGAACCCGATCGAACATCTCAGGAGAGACCTGAAAATAGCTGTGCAGCAACACTCCCCATCCAACCTGACAGAGCTTGATAGGATGTGCAGAGAAGAATGGGAGAAACTCCCCAAATACAGGTGTGCCAAGCTGGTACTGTCATACCCATGAATACTTGAGGCTGTAATCACTGCCAAAGGTGCTTCAACAAAGTACTGAGTAAAGGGTCTGAATACTTATGTATATGTGATATTTCAGTTTTTTATTTTATTAATACATTTGCAAAAAATAAAATATGTTTTTGCTTAGTCATTATGGGGTATTGTGTGTAGGTTGATGAGGGAAAAAATGGCCATGTAGGGAAATCACAGAATTTGAGAACCGAACAATATCCATATTTTGGCGAATGTGTAAACGGTCGGTGGAGAAGCCAGCTAGGAGCTGGTCCATTTTGTTTCATGTTTGTGACCTCATGAAATACAATACAGCCACATTACCCTAACTCTGTTTATACAGGTTCCTCCGTTATGAGGCTTGCATCTAATTATTGTATAAAATTAATGAGTAAAGATGAAACTATTTGCGAAATGATGTAATGCGATGTTAATCTTTTAAAATGAGAGAATTGGCCTTCATTGTAAAGTTTAACTTTCAGGAGCCACGCCCAAGTGAATAGGCATTGGTTGGAAGTTATGAACCAACTCCTTTTCTACATTTCTATAAAAGCCCCCGTATCCCAAAGTCAACTAAGTTCCAAATAACGGGAGGACTTGTCCTCACGTTTAAAAAGGGCTAATTCTAATTTCAACCCTACAGGCCAGGAAATGTGAGAGCTTGCGCTACACGTGAAATGGTATGAACTCTGAACTATTGATCACTCAAGGAGAAGCGAGTCCTAGATGACAGCCTAACAGACTGCAACTGGAAAGGTAGCATATCTAGTACGAGAACACTGATCGACGTGGATGAATCTCCAGAGTGAGATGAACCTCTCAGACCACATGACCACACGACGACCCGGAAGATTCCACAAAGGACAGGACAAACCAGAGCCTCACACAACCAGCTTCACGTAAATACAATGCATTGCTTTTCCGAATGAGCGATCCTTAGTGGCATATGTTTTTATGTGAGAATAGCTTCCCAGGTCCGATAAAGACCAATATTCCTTAGCCTTCCTTCCAAAGCCCATTTTCTTCTCTGAATCTATCATGTTATAACCAAACTGTTTTTGCTTAGCCCACTAGGGAATCTTCCCTATCATTGTTAGTAACCAATAGCTACTGTTTGTTTGTTAATGCATTTCTGTGATTATTTAGTTAGTTTGTAAATAAATGATTAAGCCAATTGGCGTATGGACGATTCATGGTTTAGGCTGGGTTCGTGCAGATAACCAACAATGACGTTTGGAATGAGACTGATGTGAGGTAAAGAATAATTCATCAATAGAAGACTAATTGATCAGATATTAAAATATATGAAGAGTTATATTCTGAAAATTATAACTTTGTAATCTGAAGATTTTCCGTGGTGCCCCGACTTCCTAGTTAATTTAATTTACATGGTTAGTTTAATCACATAATAATAATTACAGAGAATTGATTTGATAAAATAAGTCTTCACCTTTAATGATGCCAAAGACACGACACAAACAATGCAGTTCAAGAAATAGAGTTAAGAAAATATTTACTAAATAAACTAAAGTAAAAAATAAAAAGTAACACGATAAAATAACAATAACCAGGCTACATACAGGGGGCACTTTTACGGAGTCAATGTACGGGGGTACAGGTTAGTCAAGGTAATTTGTACAAAGCCTCCTTCACTCATGCTGCCAAACATACCCTCGTAAAACGGACTTTTCTACCGATCCTTGACTTCGATGTCATTTACAAAATAGCCTCCAACACTCTACTCAGCAAACTGCCCACCACTACGACCTGTATGCTCTCGTTGACTGGCCCTCGCTACATATTCGTCGCCAAACCCACTGGCTCCAGGTCATCTATAAGTCTTTGCTAGGTAAAGCCCAGCCTTATCTCAGCTCACTGGTCACCATAGCAACACCCACCCGTAGCACGCGCTCCAGCAGGTATATCTCACTGGTCATCCCCAAAGCCAACACCTCCTTTGGCCGCCTTTCCTTCCAGTTCTCTGCTGCCAGTGATTGGAACGAATTGCAACAATCGCTGAAGCTGGAGACTTACATTTCCCTCACTAACTTTAAACATCAGCTATCTGAGCAGCTAACCGATCGCTGCAGCTGTACATAGTCCATCTGTAAATAGCCCACCCAATCTACCTACCTCATCCCCATATTGTTTTTATTTACTTTGCTGCTCTTTTGCACACCAGTGTCACTACTTACACACCATCATCTGCTCATCATCATCTGCTCATCTATCACTCCAGTGTTAATCTGCTAAATTGTAATTACTTTGCTACTATGGCCTATTTATTGCCATACCTCCTCATGCCATTTGCACACACTGTATATAGACTTTCTTTTTTTTCTATTGTGTTATTGACTGTACGCTTGTTTATTCCATGTGTAACTCTGTGTTGTTATTTCTGTCGCACTGCTTTGCTTTATCTTGGCCAGGTCGCAGTTGTAAATGAGAACTTGTTCTCAACTAGCTTACCTTACCTTTTATGTTTTATTGTATGTGCTCTGTAGTGAACATAAGGAATAGGTTAATAGAACATATGAACCATTTTACATGACAGTAAAAGGGTACAGTATAGAAAACATAGTTGACACATCCTGATGTCTACTAAAGAGGACATTACAGTATAAACAAGCTCTTACTTAGCTCTAATTGTACTGAATCAAATATTTCACTGCTCTGAAAACTCACCAAACTATTTTTGAGATATTTTACTTAATAGAAGCAGAATAGAATATCAAACTAACAAAAAATATAATTACACAATAACACACACTTAGGCCAGGATTTAATCTGATTGTAGATTTGGACAATGCGCCAATAGATGACATATGTAGTGTTTACTGTGAATGTGGTCTCCACAAACGCAGGCACATTGCCTTTAAAACCTGCATTGCTGACAAAGCACGATCAGATTGAATCCTGGCCTTACCTTTCTTCTTACTGTTCTAATTAAGTTGGCAGCCATTTTTAAAAACCAGGAAGATAAAGTTATCCAGGTCACACCCCTACACGTGATATCATTGAAAAGCCCAGAATGTCTCTCAAAGGGTAAACAGGACCTAACACAGTGGCATGTATGTCCTCAGAGATACAGACCAAAAACACATGTCCATTAGAGTGGACAAAATATAATTGCTGGGCCTCAGGAAGCTATAAATAGACATGTCATTATCATATCAGTTTCCTGTTGGCATTATACAGCCATATCACTGTGTGTAGATGTTGTGTCACTGCTATGTAACACAGTCTAAAGGCGTGCCACATGCTAGCCCTCTGGGAGCAGGATACAGTCAAGTGTTGTTGACATCCCCAATGGATCCCCATCCTGACACAGACTTATAACCAAGATACACTATTCATGTGTGATCATCTCCTAACATTCAGACTCTAGGGGCATCCACACATTATATACAGTGCCCTGAAAAATTATTTCCCCCTTTCTGATTTTCTCTATTTTTGCAAATCTTTTACACTGAATGTTACTAGATCTTAAACCAAAACCTAAAATTAGATAAAAGGAGCCTGACTGACCAAATAATAAAAAATGGGATACTTATTTCATTTTATTTTTATAAACACAGTTATACAACACCCAATGTCCCAGTGTGATAAAGTAATTACCCCCTTACATTCAATAGCTGCTTGTGCCACATTTTGCTGCAATGACCACAACCAATGACCACAACCAAACACTTCCTGTAGTTTCCCCCAGTCTTCCATGCAGAACTGCTTTAAATCAGCGATATTTGTGGGTTTTCGAGGATGAACTGCTTGTTTCAGGTCCTGCCACAACATCTCAATCGGATTTGTATCAATGTGTGGATAATACATAAAAACATGAATTAACTATTCACATCTATTTCAAACCTTTATTTAACCTTACTGCACTATATGCACATGATAAATCTTTATGTTAAGTTAAAAGTGAAAAAATACAGACTGGATATTCTTAAAAATAGACATTTGAATAATTCCTAAAATATGTGTTAACACACAAAAAAGAAAACACACAAATAGTTAATGTTCAACATACAATATAGACTGTCCTTATACATACTGTATATTCAACTGTAAATTATTTGTAACAAAATACCTGACATGTAACATTTTACTAGTGGAATAGATATGTTGAACTACCTTGCTGGAGATGTTGATATTGCCATATAGCCTAACACAGCTTTACTAAGAGCAAGGTGAGGTTTCTTATGTCTAAAAACTAAGCTTTTTAAATGGAATAAGAAAATGGAATAGATTAGAACAATACATGGATAGCAAAAAGAATGATTGAATATTAAAGTGTTGCTTCTAAAGTTTAGTACATTTCAGACAATATTTTTTTAAGTCGTGCTCATGAGCCAAAATGGGTCCTCGAAATATATGCACAACTACATCATCCATTTTGTGTGATATGTCATGTCCTACAATTTTTTGTTGTTGTTTTTTTATGTTTGCAATTCGCATAATATGGTACGAATTCCATTTCGTACAATATGTTACGAATTTGTAAGTGCTTAAGATCCCGACTGCATCTAAGTGTAAATGATAAATAATAATGTGTTAATGTATGTCTGTTTTCTATGGTGTGCAGTAAAACCAAAACGCATATTTTTTGTGCATATATCTAAAGATATAAAATACACTTTGCTAAATATACTTTCATGTGTAAAATTTGAACACACTATACAACATTTGAACACACTGACATACATTTTCATAAAAAACTACGTATTTTACCAAATACTAATAAAGACTACAATGTGATGGTGATGAGGATTGTAGGAAAGTGATCCTTTCTCTCCAGAGAACAATAGATGACATTGGTCCCTGATGTGAGTATTACATCTACAGTCCTAAATGATGTGTTTTTCTCTCCTCTTAATACAATATATTCTGATCAAGGCGTTTGTAATAAAGTGTAAAAAAGAGAATTAATACAAAATCCTGATAAACAATAAAGGTCCTACAGCTGATGACAGGGTTGTGTGCAACTAAGCATTTGCATAACGTATGATATCTCCCCACCACTAGGAGGCTCTTTACTTCTTGTCTTTGACATCGTTGACGGGCTGCTCAATAAGTTCCCCCTTATGATACTTCTGTCCGATCCCATAAGGCACGTGTGCAGCGATGGTCCCCAGCTCCTTGGCTCCCTCGATGTGGAACATCTGGTCGTCAAAGAATATGTGGGGCCGGATCTTCTGCAGGAGGGGCCCTTTGGGGGCCCCAGCTAGGAACAGGGCTTCGTCGATCTCCAGGCCCCAGCTCCTGAGGGTCTTGAGGACACGGGCCCCTGAGCTGGCTGCACTGCGGGCTGTTACCAGGTAGGTACGAATGGGGCAGTTCATACGCTCATTCTTGGCGTAGAACTTTCTCTGGAGCTTCCCCAGCGCCTCCAGGAAACACTTCAAGGGACCCTGAGTGAAACAGTGAGACATAGGGTTAGCATAGTATTGTTTTTACTTTTGTCCAAAATCAAAGCATATAATACATCCACGGGTTCCACTTTATTAGGATAGCCCCCTATTATAGATGGTCTTAAGATATGCAACAACTTGGTAGGTATAAGGAAAGGGTTAGGTCTAGTATTAGGGATAGTGGGATAGTTAGTTAAAACGTTTGTTGCTAGTTAGTTGAACATCTATAAGCCCTCTATAGGGAGATAAGGAAATCATGGAAATCTGACACAAACGACCATGTCAAAAGCTAACATAAAATGGAGACATGTATTCTGCTTCAGAGTCCTCTCATGATCACCTGTGCAAGAGGTTTGTTCTCAAATTCCTTCTCGTGCTCAAAGAACGTGTCCAGGCCGTGTTGTTTCACAATGATCTCCGACTCGTCAGAGAAGAGAACTGCGTCCCCGTCAAAAGCTACTTTCAGCTGTGTGTCAGAAAGCTGGTTCTCCACATCTCCAGATGCAAACATGGTCGCTGCAGCAATGCCTGTTTATAAGACATAAGGGGCTTATACATGCTCATAACAAGTCTTGCAATGCTTTACAACAGTTATGGCTAGATGGTATAAAGCTACGGAAGTGACGCAAAAATTGCCATTCTCTCGCTGTGCGATTTGCCAGTTTCTGTTACTATGGTAACAGCTAGCTAGAGAGTTAGGTTAGTTAGCTAGCTGTGAGTCACTAGGTGATGACAATTAGCTGACGTTATTGCCCTCTGTAATAACGACGACAGGGCAAGACCGGCGTTGTGCTTCCTACTGGACAGCTGTACTTTCACTGAGTCGCCGGTAGCTAGTATAACGTGACCAATTTGTGTTTATTTTTGTCTAGGATTTAAGTCTTGTAAGAAATAACTCATATTGGTAAGCATCTAGACGTCACCGTGATACAGTCTACCCAATGGGGTGAACATGAACGGCAACAACACCGGGACACAATGTCCTTCATTCTGCAACTACTGTGGAACTAGCTACCTAGGATGACAGGGGGATGACATTAGGAGGTCACAGTTACAGCAAGCACACGCATACAAGCAACATTACCCTCATCATCAGTACTTTCATCAAAAATAAACAATCAGTTTTATTAACTGAAACTGCATAATTATGTTGTGTGTAAAACTAACAGTGTAATCTGAATCCAACTCATCCTCTCCAAAATGAAGTCCAAACTCTCATGGTAGTTCAATTGTAAACTCGTCCTTGGCTGTATACCATCTAGTCACAACCTATTACAACAGCATCAACCATACATTACAGCTGTAGGCTATTCTATAAAGTGTTACCACAATGTACATCTACAGTTTTTGACTTAGCACCCATGCTAACCAAAACCAGTCCATCTTAAACCAGTAGCATCACCACCTACCCTCCTCAATGGCCTCAGTGACTTTCTCTCCATCCTTGGAGAGGTACAAGTTGGTCATGTAGGCTTTCAGATAGCCAATGGGGCTTTTCCCTCCGGTCATACAAAATCTCTCAATGGTTAAATCTGTCAGGTAGAGGGAACCATTGTTTTTTTAAATCAGAAACTCATAGAAATGTGATGGTATGGTCATCAGGCTGGTAGCCAAAGATTGCCACTACATATCATGAACAACAGCATATAAACATTAAAAACAACATATTTGGTCAAAAGAACAGCATAAAGTTGGATGTCCAATCATTCAATGAAACATGAACATACTTTGCAAAACAGGTGTGTCTTATAACATTGTAAGCATGGCTGTAACATTGCAGTACGCGTGACAGAGCATGTAGGCGTGTTGTAGGCGTGTTTTACGCACCGTAGTGGTTGATGCTGTTGATGAGGCGCACCCCGACCTGGGCGTGGTTATTAGTCATCAGGACGATATCAAACAGCTCCTCACTGTCGGGGTAGAGCTGCCTCAGTCTGGAGTTCACCGTCATCAGAGCCTGCAGTGTGTGTGTGTGTGTTTTCAGGAAAGAATTGACACAGGGATTAAGAAACAATGACAAAACTTGGCTGGTTTGTACTAGAGCAACTACTTCTAGAGAGTGTTGCTTCAGAATATTCAGTCCCAAGTTGTAACATGTGCACACACCAGTGGCGACCAGTCATTCAGGACAGGTGGGCAGATTACATATTACAATGTAAAAATATATATATATATAATTGAGTTTAGAAAGCCCCATACAAACATGGTCTCATTTTTGTTTTCTTGAGTAAGGCAGCTCCAAAATGCAGCTGTTTCATCCTAGCTCAGTGCTTTCTGTGGTGGTGGGGTAGGCCAGCAGAAAATAGGAGCATTGCACCGTGATTGGCTCAGTGTTCTGTCACTCATGGGAACCTTACGCAATCGCCAAGCTTCAGTCCTTAGTAAGGGTAGACATCCAACATTTTAGCCCTTTGGGTCCTGCCATAGAGTTATATTACAAGTGCCCTTCCAAGAAGGCTCAAGGTTATTGGTCACAGAAATTACATCAAATCAATTTATATGTACAGTAGCTTTGATTGGACTGATCATGTCAACATCATACTTCCACAATCTTAGCTAGCGGTCATCATCATGAATCAGGTCGACAATCTACTGGAAAATCCTTTTAAATCCTTGTCATATGAAGATAAATAATGAAGAGAAATTATAGATAAAACGTATCGGTGCTCATCGGCCATTGGACATAAACATTACACAACAATTTGGAGATCGCAAATTCAACACTGAGTGGTTTGGAAGGAATTGGTGACAGTGGCTAACTGCAAGCATTGCAACTGGGAAGTCAGGAATAAACAGCGCAAACTGGGAAAATAAGTTTTGAACGGTCATTTATTTCTCTTTGATGACAAAATTTGCCCATGAAGGACCGCCACGCCACTTTCCTGTTCAAGCACATCACAGCAACGTGAGTCCAAAAATGTCTTATGCTGCTTCATAAATTATGTAGGATGCCAGAGCGATATGTATACTGTAGATAAGAAAGTAATACTAAGTGTATGTTATGTAGTAAGATGTTAGTAGCCCATGTGCTTCACCCTAATAATTTGGCCTATTTTCTGTAAAATAGACCAATGTAAACACATCGTTCGTGGCCGGTGTGCTTGTTTGCAAACTTGTTTTGTACAGCTCTGACAATGCTACTGATAGTAGTGGGGGCGCTTGGCTTGCACATGCAAATTCAGCACACACAACATTCTATAATAGAATTGTGTTATTTAACGTGCTAAATTAAAAGTTTATTTAACCCGTCAAATAGTGTTATATGACGTGTATCTTTTTTGACACACAAAGACCCAAACAGCATTCAATGTGCCTCACCCTAACAATTTGTCTATTTTCACCTCTTAATTTTGCCTACTGTTCTAACTTGGTGGTGCACATGTAGCATATAACCTGTTTTAGAGAAATGTAATCATTGAATATTGTAAGAGCTTTCATTGTCTGTTTATATGCCCCCTTTATCTATCCTATGGTTCTGACTTGTTGTACAGGGAGAACACTGTAAGAACGGCCCATGTTCTGAATTCTGTTGCTGTACATTTCAAAAGTGCTGAACAAATAGTTATATTGACTACGTTCGTCGTCGCTTGCTCATTAATGTCTTAATCAAAATTACAGATTGCCTCTTATCTGCTTGTCGTCCCCTTATGCCATAGTTTGTACATATCAATTGTCAGTAGAAACCACATTTGTTTAAGCAAGTAAGCCAAATCAGCTCTGTTTAAAGTCAGTAAATGAGGCTGAATGAACTGTTTCACTGCCAGACAAGGCTCCGCTGAAAGCCAGGTGTAGCAGTGGTAAGATGTTGGGACTGCTGTTGGAACAGCTTTATGTAGACCCTAACAGTTTGTGGGCACCGTTTGTCACCGTTATTGTGCAATTAATGTATTGTTTAGTGTTGTGTTGTGGCTTTGCTGGCATACATCCCACATGATCTACATGCTAAAATCGCCACTGGCACACACCCACGCACAAATGCACGAACACACCAACACAGATTATCTGAAGGGGACATTTGTTGTTCTGCTATAGATTACAACATTACCTAATCCTGTGCTTGCATACCATTATAGAGCATGAAAAGAAGAATAGCCTGCCACATGGGAAGAAGAACCAGAATAACCTGCCACATGAGAAGAAGAACCAGAATAGCCTGCCACATGGGAAGAAGAACCAGAACAACCCACCACAGTGTTTTATTTAACCTTTATTTAACTAGGCAAGTCAATAAAGAACAAATTCTTATTTTACAGTGACGGCCTACCCTGGCCAAACCCTCCCCTAACCCGGACAAAGCTGGGCCAATTGTGTGCCGCCCTATGGGACTCCTGATCAGCCTGGGATTGAACCAGGGTCTGTAGTGACACCTCTAGCACTGGGATGCAGTGCCTTAGACCACTGCGCCACTCGGGAGTGTCATTCATGCGTTGATGTATAGATGGTGCATAACAGTGGGAAACAATATTGCCTATTGTAATTCTGAGCAAAACACTATTCTAGACGCATTACACAAATTGTATCTAGGCCTAAAGACATTGGCATCACAGTGAATGAGGTTTCCCCTTCACCGCCACTAAGGAATCCATATGCAATTGTAATTCAACCCTACCCTCTGACTCTCCCACGCACAGACATGCAGGTAGGCCATACCCTTAGCTATGTTACTTCAATCCCTCTAATTTACCTTCACGAGAGGGAACGCCACACCTGGCATGAGCGGCTCATTCTCATGCTCCTGTTGAAACGTCACATACTTCTCGACTCCCTCTTCCTCGTAGATCTTCCGCTCCGCAACCATGTTGAACAGGGTGCGAGAAGAGACGGCGATAGTAACGGCATATTGGGGTTTGGGCTATTTGGAAAACAAGAATAGCAAAGAAAAAATGACGATACAAGAGAATAGCTAATAGTATACTATAGACCCGTGTAGACACTTATTTTATCTGCAAAGGCAAATAAGAACGGCTTATGTATCACTTACGGGTCTAGGTTTCCTTGTTTTTAAACTGTCAAAAAAGGCTTTTGCTGCGGCCCAGTCCTTTTCCTCTCCAGCGTTAGTGGCTGCTGGATCGGTAGGTTTGATTTCACTCATATTTGGCCTGGGATGGAAAAGTTCTAGATCTGGTAGTTCCGTAACACTGATTCCGAAATGAGATGATCAGAACAAGCGGCCAGTTTGCGGAAACGTTTGAGAGGTTTCGACGGGCGTGTCTTTTTACCCATGATGCTCATTCGAAAGAAAGGAAAAACACCAAAATGTACATAACAATTCGTTTTAATCACATTACCTGGCTACTTTTTGCATATCGGCCAACCCGCCATATCGTTACATGGAATTTTATCTGTGTGTTTTTACCAATAATTACACTAATAAATAATTGGGGGGGGAAAAGTTGATTGGAACAACTGACCAATAGGCCTGTTGATAACTACACCATTTTCATTTAATTTATGAAACTTTGAATATTACAATAGTATAACGTTATATAACAGTATGCAGCAATACATAACATAGGCTATGTAATACACAAATATAATTAATTTATGTTGCACTATCATATAATATTTTTTATACATAATCCATCATACTTTCTAAACATGCAATTATTAAGATAAGTAGCTATTGCAAATACCTACAATGTTTCATTGCACAGGTAGGCTAAAGTCAGCGTGCGGTGCTCATACGAATCAGCCTGATCTCGCGAGTTTACTTTCGGCTTCTCTAAACGCAACGAGAGCGCAGCGGTCAGGATGGTCTTGGATCAGGCTATCAAACAATGCCCCCCTCCTTCAAACACAAGAATAACCTGTCCCCAGTTTTCACCCCTCGCTTTGGTTCAATCTGGAACAGAACATAATGGCGGTTGATGGTAAGTAGCCTACACCGGCACAGGTGACCTGCTGTACTCATAGAACTTGCATGGGACAGAGCTAGAATGCTTAGTGACAGTACCATTTATTCAGCAAGATAGATGTCTAGTAATGATATACATGCACATTGCGGTGTCTCGTCAGCTTGTGCTGGAGCCTACATAGCCGGCAGGGATGCTGAAGAGTAGCCACAAAGATGTGGGGATGTTGTGGGATGCGCCGCGTGACACTTCACAGTACCACGCTAAGTGGTCCTGAGGTGGACAGCGATGGTACAAAATAAATGTCCCTCGGTCATCACGTTGTCTTGACAGAGTCTCACGCATGAACGTGATAGCATAGCCTAGTAAGTGTTGTAAGTTTGTTATAGGATAATGGAATGTGAACTTTACTACTGTTGAAGCCAGATAAATGCCTGCATTCAAGGCTGCATGGCTGCTTCTGCGCAATATTGTATCATCCACATTTCTAGGCTACTTGGTCACGTGTTCTCGCACGTTGGTTGGTTGTTATCCGGTCTCAGCACTGGACGTGTTGCCGTCACACCTGGCAAATGCGATGCTGGGAGAGAGGAGAGGGAAAGAGAGGAAACTGTCCGCTGGTGAATGTGCTGGTCTTCAGCCAATGCTCATCTATACTTTACTGGTCACCGGTGTAAAGACAGATGTTTATCAATTACTTATAGCTTTTGTGTAGCCTATATCCATTTTTTATGGGGCAGGCTTCGGCTCACAACGCAACATTTCATTGAGACCAAATAGGAAGCATTTTCTGTAGGCTACAGCTGTTGCAGAGGATATAAAAGCTGCTTAAGATGCTTTTTGTTTTTACCTGACTTGTTTGCTGCATGGTTGATATAAAACATAGAAGAAAAGAGATAGAAAGTGTAGACTCTACTTGTCATATACCGTTAAAGTAAAAACATCATACATTTTTAAGCAGTAGCCTGTGTTGCACTATTAAAGCAACCTCCGTTTATTTTTCCTCTGCAAAAATGTCAATGGGGAAGGATAGCTTTAATTAAGCTGGCTAAGACTGAGTGCATAGGTTGATTTTTGTGAAAGGACAGGAGACAGGTTGCTCTGACTGCCCTTGTTGCCTTATTTACCTCAGTGATGTCTTTTTATTTCCTGTGTCTGTAAACTCACCCTCCATAGGGAGTATAGTACACACTCAGTAGTGTAGTATGAGGTTGAAAAGTCAAGAGCCTGAACTACAGTAAGACTAAGAGCTATAGTCAATTCTCTCTGTAGCCACTCAGAACATTAAGTCCTACAGGGCATAGTGCCAAGTGTGTGTGTGTGTGTGTGTGTGTCTGTGTGCGTGTGTGTGCGCATCTGTATGTGTGTGTGTGTGCGTGTGTGTGTGTGTGCCATGCATGTGTGCATCTGCCCGTATGTGGGTGTGTGTGTGTGTATTTGTGCCTGTGTGTCTTTATTGTCTTATGAGTTTGAAAAGGTTTGAATACGGGGTTAAGAACACTGATCTATTTAAGCAATAAGGCCAATATGGTATATGGCCAATATACCATGGCTGAGGGCTGTTCTTACGCACGACGCAATGCGGAGTACCTGGACACAGCCCTTAGCTGTTGTATATTGGCCATATACCACAACCCCCCGGGGAGCCTTATTGCTATTATAAACTGGTTACCAATGTAATTAGAGCAGTACAAATAAATGTTTTGTCATACCCGTGATATACCACGGCTGTCAGCCAATCAGCATTCAGGGTTTAAACCAACTAGTTTATAATTATAATTATACCACAGCATGGTTGAATACTAATTTCTGATTGGCTAAAAGGGCATTCTAGAATGGACATTAAAACCAGATACCGGGACAGTTGGAGAAAATATCAGGACAGTTGGAAAAGATATCGGGACAACTTGCAATCATGATGCAATATGTGGCTACACATGCAGACTTGCTACAAAATTACAGAAAGCTAA
This sequence comes from Salmo trutta, assembly GCF_901001165.1. Taxonomy (NCBI): domain Eukaryota; kingdom Metazoa; phylum Chordata; class Actinopteri; order Salmoniformes; family Salmonidae; genus Salmo; species Salmo trutta. Next base: position 11,172,014 of record NC_042957.1, on the reverse strand, counting down.
ATCAACAAGCACAAACTGAAATGGGATATATTGTAAACGCGGGTCCGACGAGGAAAAACGTAGCTAGCTAGCATTGATTTGTTTTTGTAGAGACATTTTGTTTTGAAGGATCTGATGACCTAACATGCTGAGTGATGAACATGAATTTCTCCTAACCCCTCCGCCGCTAAAGCTGTCAAATCCTCCCACATGTTTCTAGTTTGACCAGCTGTTTTCATCAACACATATTTTTGAATTAGGTTGTCATATTGGCAGGTTTGCTAGCAACAAATGATTTAGCTAGCTTCTAGCCTAGTGTTTGATATGCAATGCGATCTCCTCATAATTAAAAGTCAGTGTTGACGAGTGTCCTTATGAGAAAGCAAACGTTTCTATTTATGCCAGGCAAAATCGGGAATTATCAGCTCATTGTTATGGATGTATCCAAATGAATGTCAATAGAAAACAGCTACTTTGCTGTTATTCTGTCTGCAGAGGTTATGACTGTGTTAGCTGTAGCTAGCTTACTAGTTAGCAAGCAAGGGATAAGAACATAAACATCAAACTAATCAGACAAATGACTGGGTCGCGTCCAAAAGATGAGAAAGTATGAATTTGCTTATATAAATGGAAATATCAACAGATATTTAGTATTTCTACCTGTAAATGTATGCTTAGTAAGGTTTTCTTTGGCAATTTTGGTATAAGCGGGATAAACAACTTAAACAAACGTTGCTGTTATTCTGGCTGCAGAGGTCTGTATAGCCGTAGCTAGTTGGCTAGCTAGCAGCAAGCAAGAGATAAGAACGATGCCACTGAGCATGGCAACAGAACATCAAGAACGATGCCACTGAGCATGGCAACAGAACATCAAGAACAAACGACTGGGTCGCGTCCGTAAATACTGAACTAATCGAACAAACGCCTCTAGCAACCTAAAGATGAAAAAGTATGAATATGCTTATAAAAATGAAAATATCAACATTAAAAAACATTTGGCTCAGTTGGTAGAGCATGGTGTTTGCAACGCCACGGTTGTGGGTTCAATTCCCACGGGGGACCAGTACGGAAAAATAATGTATGAAATGTATGCATTCACTACTGTAAGTCACTCTGGATAAGAGCGTCTGCTAAATGACTAAAATGTAAATGTGTGCTTTCATATTGTTTTCTTTGGCAACTGCTATAAGCGGGATAAACGCCTCTGTTCTGTACATTACCTTGGAAAAATGAATTCAGCAAAGGGACTCGGCTCTGCCTCGATCCGCTGCTTTGTCCATCCAATAAATATACTCTGTATACTTCTGTATACTATAAATTAAACAGTTTTAAGGACAGACATAGTTGTTCCATTCTAAAACCCTATTCAGTTAGGATTCCTCACAGATATTAAATGTAATTAAACACTTGATAACTCCATGAGATTAGTTGGTTGGAGTTAATTAGTGTGTCACCTGCCTCTAATAGCCTTGGTTTACCTCTATGGGAGAGGCTGTGGAAGAGTCATCATAGGGACTGACATGTGGCACCCTTGAGATGCAGAGCAATATCTTAACCTCTCACCCCTGACGCTCCTATCCCTTTAACCCTTAGGTGGTGGAGGAAGGAGCTGTGGCGTACATGAGCTCATCTGTGCCAGACGAGGTAAGATCAGGGGGGCGTCCTGTCTGTCTGTCTGTCTGTCTGTCTGTCTGTCTGTCTGTCTGTCTGTCTGTCTGTCTGTCTGTCTGTCTGTCTGTCTGTCTGTCTGTCTACATGTCTTTCTCTCTATCACTCTCTCTGTACTCCATTGTACTCTATGTATCTGTGTCTGTCTGCTTGAGTGTACTTGTATCCCCCTTAAAAATAGAGAGATGGCTCCATCAAAACACGTAGCTATCTAACATGGTCATTTGTATCTTTGGAGTACACATACAGTGCCTTCGGAAAGTATTCAGACCCCTTTACGTTTTCCAATTTTTTTTACGTTACAACCTTATTCTAAAATTGAAAAAAATAGTTTTTTTCCCTCATCAATCCACACACAATACCCCATAATGTCAAAGTAAAAACAGGTTTTTAGATATGTTTGCAAATGTATATCCCATATACATAAGTATTCAGACCATTTACTCAGTACTTTGTTGAAGCACCTTTGGCAGCGATTACAGCCTCGAGCCTTCTTGGGTATGATGTTACAAGCTTGGCACATCTGTATTTGGGGAGTTTCTGTCATTCTTCTCTGCAGATCTTCTCAAGCTCTGTCAGGTTGGATGGGGACCATCGCTGCACAACTATTTTCAGGTCTCCAGAGATGTTCGATCAGGTTCAAGGCCGGGCTCTTTCTGGGCCACTCAAGGACATTCAGAGACTTGTCTCAAAGCCACTCCTGCGTTGTCTTGGCTGTGTGCTTAGGGCCGTTGTCCTGTTGGAAGGTGAACCTTCGGACCAGTCTGAGGACCTGAGTGCTCTAGAGCAGGTTTTCATCAAGGATCTCTCTGTACTTTTCTCTGTTCATCTTAAGCCTTGATCCTGACTAGTCTCCCAGTCCCTGCCGCTGAAAAACATCCCCACAGGATGATGCTGCCACCACCATGCTTCACTGTAGGAATGGTGAAGGTTTCCTCCAGACGTGACACTTGGCATTCAGGCCAAAAAGTTCAATCTTGGTTTTATCAGACTAGAGAATCTTGTTACTCATGGTGTGAGAGTCCTTAAGGTGCCTTTTGGCAAACTCCAAGTGGGCTGTCATGTGCCTATTACTGAGGAGTGGCTTCCTTCTGGCCACTCTACAATAAAGGCCTGGTTGATGGAGTGCTGCAGAGATCATTGTCCTTCTGGAAGGTTCTCCCATCTCCACAGAGGAACTCTGGAGCTCTGTTAGAGTGACCATCGTATTCTTGGTCACCTCCCTCAGGTTCTTCTCCCCTGATAGCTCAGTTTGGCCAGGCGGCCAGCTCTAGGAAGAGTCTTGGTTGTTCCAAACTTCTTCCATGTAAAAATGATAGAGGCCACTGTGTTCTTGGGGACCTTCAATGCTGCAGAATTTTTTTGGTACCCTTCCCCAGATCTGTGCCTCAACACAATCCGGTCTCGGAGCTCTACGGACAATTCCTTCAAGCTCATGGCTTGGTTTTTGCTCAGACATTCACTCTTAACTGTGGGACCTTATAGAGACAGGTGTGTGCCTTTCCAAATGATGTCCAATCAATTGAATTTACCACAGGTGGACTCCAACCTAGTTGTAGAAACATCTCAAGGATGATCAATGGAAACAGGGTGCACCTGAGCTCAATTTTGAGTCTCATAGCGAAGGGTCTGAATACTTATGTAAATAAGGTATTTCTATTTAAAACATGTAATACATTTGCAATTTCTAAAAACCTGTTTTTGCTTTGTCATTATGGGGTATTGAGTGTAGATTGATGAGGGAAAAATTAATTTAATGCATTTTAGAATAAGGCTGTAACATAACAGAATGTGGAAAAAGTCAAGGGGTTTGAATACTTTCTGATTTCACTGCATGTAGGATCTTAATTTGATCACTCTTTTGTTGCTGAAATGTTTCTGCACTGCAGGAAATGAAAACTTGTAGTGTATTCAAGGTTAAAAAGGCTTCTAAAGTTTGTAATTTCCACTTTAAAATGTCGGCCTTGATTGTTTGTAATGAAAAATGTATCAACTCCTACAAAAAAATGTACGTTCATTATAATCCACGTAATAATTCACATTTCCTGTTGCTACAGGATTATTTTCCTGCTGCAGCGAACTGTCTCAAATTAAGATCCTACATATGTAGAGGAATACTCAATAGTTATAGTTACAAACTTCTTGAAGATTCGAGTGTATATCTGGTTGTGAATTATTTATGGGTGGCATATCAAGTTTTAAAGCTCTTCTCTAGAGAAAGCAGCAGTATTCATGATTTATTTACCACAGAGGTTTTGTTTTCGTATGTGGGGGTCCATGTGTAAGCAACGTTTCCACTACGAACACTCTACATTTCCTGTAGTAACCTCAAACACACTTACAATGGCACCCTGATAGTGGGTCCTGAAAAAGGGTATCAATACATTGTTGCCATTGCTACCATGCTCAGCTAGCCTGAATGCAAACAATGAATTATACAAAGAGGAAATATTAGAATAAAAGTTTTTTTTCTTTCTAAATAGTCATTTTATTGTCCTATCAAAGAATCTCAGGTAATCACATGACTCCTTGAATTAGAGTTGTGTGGACAAACCCGGTACACATTTGTCAGAGTTACTCGGCTGTCAACATATATACTTCGTTAGTTGGATGTCAGATGTTCATGTTCTTTCACTTTAAATACTGATTTCGTGAACTGCGTTTTAAAATATATTGTGGCTGTTACCTGGATACCAGATGCAGCCCTGAGGCTGTACAGCAGAGCACACTTTGGTGTTTTCTTTCTCTGATTCTCGGTTCATAGATTGCCCCACGCAACCCTATACACTCACCTCCACCACCCGCTTACACACACGCACGCACACGCACGCACGCACGCACGCACGCACGCACGCACGCACGCACACACACACACACACACACACACACACACACACACACACACACACACACACACACACACACAATCCACTCTGCAGCTGTGGAAAGTCATCATACAAGCCCATCCAATCTGTCCTATGACTGATCAAATTAGTCAGTCGACAGTATCCATGACTTCACTCACCACCAGCCTCCATGACCAGCAGCCTCCTTGACCCCCAGCCTCCTTGACCCGCAGCCTCCTTGACCCCCAGCCTCCATGACCAGCAGCCTCCTTGACCAGCAGCCTCCATGACCCCCAGCATCCATGACCAGCAGCCTCCATGACCAGCAGCCTCCTTGACCAGCAGCCTCCTTGACCCCCAGCCTCCATGACCACCAGCCTCCATGACCACCAGTCTCCATGACCAGCAGCCTCCTTGACCCCCAGCCTCCATGACCACCAGCCTCCATGACCACCAGCCTCCATGACCAGCAGCCTCCATGACCCCCAGCCTCCATGACCAGCAGCCTCCATGACCCCCAGCCTCCATGAACCCCAGCCTCCATGACCATCAGCCTCCATGACCAGCAGGCTCCATGACCATAGTCTCCATTGTTTTATTACAGTACTCCTTAGTGAGTGCAGAGTGGGACAACGTAGGGCTCAGGGCACATATTCAAAGGATCACGTCCCCCCTGCCCATATAATCACCTTCATTAAGATCTAAAAAGGCTAAATTGCTCCTCTATCAGCACTTGGACTTTGTGAACACGGGCTCAGGTCAGGTTAGCATGGGGTGGCTAACGCTCAGCTAGCATCTGTCAATGAGAGAGGCATCCTGTTACTGCAGTTGTTTGAATTATTTAGGGGCAGTTGACATGTGCATAGCAGTACACCACCACACTCCGGTTAGGGACAGGGAGAGGGACATACTGTACAGTACAGTTATGCCTGGCTTTTGGACTTCAGAGACACTTCAGGACCTAACTTGACTCAATTACCAGAATTGTCGCCAGTGAGAGAGGATAGGTACTGTAACTGTGTTAGGTGTTGTTGAGAATCAAGGAATGTTTGTACCAAACTCAGAAGATCACCACATGGCCTCCAAGTGTTGTAACAGCTTTTGGTTACGTTGGACTCAATATTAGGATCACAACCAATTTTTTATGTTTTTGGACTTTTTAGCTTTTTCTTTGTGTAGGACTCAATAATTGTCTTGGATAACCAGATTACCACTAAGAGGAACAACGCTGCTGTTTTGACAGAATGGAAAACTTCGCTGTAGGCTAGACACATACTCAATGTAAACAAAAGAAAAACAAAAGAAAAGCTGCTAGAATGGAGGTGAGCTGTGCCCGTGGGTTATTGTTCTCTTATCTCTCCCTCTCTTTCACTCTTTTCGCTGAGCTTTGACTATCAGTCTATTCGTTTGGGAGAGGAGGACACAGGAGAAGGCACTATTTCTTGTCAGTTGTCAGGCTTCAGTGGTGTCTGCCTGTTGCCATGGTGAGAAGAAGAGATAGTCCACGAGAAGTAGTTCCTTCTAAATTCAGTCAGGGCAAGAGGTTGGGTGAATGGTGGGCCTTTTCTCTGGAGATGTAGTGTGAACGAGAGCTGTAATGACTTGACTCCTCAAGCAATAGAAGTTTTCATATTGATGATTGTCCGTCGACAATACTCTACCAATGACCCTTCATAGTTCCTGAATTATTCTCAGTGTTTCTGAATTGTTCTCAGTGTTCCTGAATTGTTCTCAGTGTTTCTGAATTATTCTCAGTGTTCCTGAATTGTTCTCAGTGTTCCTGAATTGTTCTCAGTGTTCCTGAATTGTTCTCAGTGTTCCTGAGTTGTTCTCAGTGTTTCTGAATTATTCTCAGTGTTCCTGAATTATTCTCAGTGTTCCTGAATTATTCTCAGTGTTCCTGAATTATTCTCAGTGTTTCTGAATTGTTCTCAGTGTTCCTGAATTATTCTCAGTATTCCTGAATTGTTCTCAGTGTTTCTGAATTGTTCTCAGTGTTTCTGAATTGTTCTCAGTGTTTCTGAATTGTTCTTGTTCTCAGTGTTTCTGAATTGTTCTTGTTCTCAGTGTTTCTGAATTGTTCTCAGTGTTTCTGAATTGTTCTCAGTGGCAATGCATGTGCACATCAGATCAAAATTCAGCCTCTCATGTCGACTTTTAAAGTGTGTTCTGAACTTTTCTTTCCTCTGGTAGCTCTGTTCTATTTTTGTAATTCAACAGCCACTCATGCACCAGTGTCTATTCAATGGCCTGTACACTGAGTGTACAAAACAAAAGGAACATCTGCACTTTCCATGACATAGACTTATTGATGTCACTGGTTAAATCCACTTCCATCAGTGTAGATGAAGGTGAGGAGACAGGTTAAAGGACTTTTAAGCCTTGAGACAATTGTGTATGTGTGCCATTCAGAAGGGTGAATGGGCACAACAAAATATTTAAGTTCCTTTGAACGGGGTATGGTAGTAGGTGTCAGGTGCACCGGTTTGAGTGTGTCAAGAACTGCAACGCTGCTGGATTTTTCAGGCTCAACAGTTTTCCATGTGTATCAAGAATGGTCCACTACCCAAAGGACATCCAGCCAACTTTACACAACTGTGGGAAGCATTGGAGTCAACATGGGCCAGCATCCCTGTGGAAAGCTTTCGAGACCTTGCAGACTCAATATTAGGAAAGTGTTCTTAATTTTTTGTACACTCAGTGTATATTGTTCATTATAAACTGGTTGCTTCGAGCCCTGAATGCCGATTGGCTGACAGACGTGGTATATCAGACCGTATGCCACGGGTATAACAAAACATTTATTTTTACTGCTCTAGTTACGTTGGTAACCAGTTTTAATTGCAATAAGGCACCTCGGAGGTTTGTGGTATATGGCCAATATATTTTTGGAGTGTAATATCCAATTACTCCCAAGACTTTGTTTGACCCTGTTTGTCCCTGTATCTGCTTATCAGTGAAACTCAGTACCTCATCGGCACCCAGTAAATATAGTAACTCAGCAATAACAATGGATGCTGCTTAATAACATGAAGTATTGTTGGCATACATAAACGTGTCTGCTGAGCTTTGAATTAAAATATTAATCACGTACTGTACTGTAATGGTGAAGCTAACTGTACTGGTGAAGCTAACTGTACTGTACTGGTAAAGCTAACTGTACTGTAATGATGAAGCTAACTGTACTCTACTGTACTGGTAAAGCTAACTGTACTGTAATGATAAAGCTAACTGTACTGTACTGTAATGATAAAGCTAACTGTACTCTACTGTACTGGTAAAGCTAACTGTACTGTACTGTAATGATGAAGCTAACTGTACTGTACTGGTGAAGCTAACTGTACTGTACTGTAATGATGAAGCTAACTGTACTGTACTGGTGAAGCTAACTGTACTGTACTGTATTGGTGAAGCCAACTGTACTTATACTGGTGAAGCTAACAGTACTGTAATGATGAACCTAACTGTACTGTACTTGTAAAGATAACTGTACTGTACTGTAATGGTGAAGCTAACTGTACTGTACTGTAATGGTGAAGCTAACTGTATTGGTAAAGCTAACTGTACTGTAATAATGAAGCTAACTGTACTGTCCTGTAATGGTGAAGCTAGCTGTACTGTACTATACTGGTGAAGCTAACTGTACTGTACTGTAATGATGAAGCTAACTGTACTGTACTGGTAAAGCTAACTGTACTGTACTGGTAAAGCTAACTGTACTGTACTGTAATGATGAAGCTAACTGTACTGTACTGTAATGGTGAAGCTAACTGTATTGTAATGGTGAAGCTAACTGTACTGTACTGTAATGGTAAAGCTAACTGTACTGTAGTGGTGAAGCTAACTGTACTGTACTGTACTGGTGAAGCTAACTGTACTGTACTGTACTGGTGAAGCTTACTGTACTGTTCTGTAATGATGAAGCTAACTGTACTGTACTGTAATAATAAAGCTAACTGTAATCTACTGTACTGGTAAAGCTAACTGTACTGTAATGATGAAGCTAACTGTACTGTACTGTACTGGTGAAGCTAACTGTACTGTACTGTAATGATGAAGCTAACTGTACTGTACTGGTGAAGCTAACTGTACTGTACTATACTGGTGAAGCTAACAGTACTGTACTGGTAAAGCTAACTGTACTGTACTGTAATAATGAAGCTAACTGTACTGTACTGTAATAATGAAGCTAACTGTACTGTACTATACTGGTGAAGCTAACTGTACCGTACTGTAATGGTGAAGCTAACTGTACTGTACTGGTAAAGCTAACTGTACTGTACTGTAATGGTGAAGCTAACTGTACTATACTGTAATGGTGAAGCTAACTGTACTGTACTATACTGGTGAAGCTAACTGTACTGTACTGTAATGATGAAGCTAACTGTACTGTACTGGTAAAGCTAACTGTACTGTACTGGTAAAGCTAGCTGTACTGTACTGTAATGGTGAAGCTAACTGTACTGTACTGGTAAAGCTAGCTGTACTGTACTGTAATGGTGAAGCTAACTGTACTGTACTGTAATGGTGAAGCTAACTGTACTGTGCTGTAATGATGAAGCTAACTGTACTGTACTGGTGAAGCTAACTGTACTGTACTGTATTGGTGAAGCCAACTGTACTTATACTGGTGAAGCTAACAGTACTGTAATGATGAACCTAACTGTACTGTACTTGTAAAGATAACTGTACTGTACTGTAATGGTGAAGCTAACTGTACTGTACTGTAATGGTGAAGCTAACTGTATTGGTAAAGCTAACTGTACTGTAATAATGAAGCTAACTGTACTGTACTGTAATGGTGAAGCTAGCTGTACTGTACTATACTGGTGAAGCTAACTGTACTGTACTGTAATGATGAAGCTAACTGTACTGTACTGGTAAAGCTAACTGTACTGTACTGGTAAAGCTAACTGTACTGTACTGTAATGATGAAGCTAACTGTACTGTACTGTAATGGTGAAGCTAACTGTACTGTAATGGTGAAGCTAACTGTACTGTACTGTAATGGTAAAGCTAACTGTACTGTAGTGGTGAAGCTAACTGTACTGTACTGTACTGGTGAAGCTAACTGTACTGTACTGTACTGGTGAAGCTTACTGTACTGTTCTGTAATGATGAAGCTAACTGTACTGTACTGGTGAAGCTAACTGTACTGTACTATACTGGTGAAGCTAACTGTACTGTACTGTAATGATGAAGCTAACTGTACTGTACTGTAATAATGAAGCTAACTGTACTGTACTATACTGGTGAAGCTAACTGTACCGTACTGTAATGGTGAAGCTAACTGTACTGTACTGGTAAAGCTAACTGTACTGTAATGGTGAAGCTATCTGTACTGTACTGTAATGGTGAAGCTAACTGTACTGTACTATACTGGTGAAGCTAACTGTACTGTACTGTAATGATGAAGCTAACTGTACTGTACTGGTAAAGCTAACTGTACTGTACTGGTAAAGCTAGCTGTACTGTACTGTAATGGTGAAGCTAACTGTACTGTACTGGTAAAGCTAGCTGTACTGTACTGTAATGGTGAAGCTAACTGTACTGTACTGTAATGGTGAAGCTAACTGTACTGTGCTGTAATGGTGAAGCTAACTGTACTGTACTGTACTGGTGAAGCTAACTGTACTGTACTATACTATACTGGTGAAGCTAACTGTACTGTTCTGTAATGATGAAGCTAACTGTACTGTACTGTAATGAGGAAGCTAAATCTAGTGTAATGGTGATGCTAACTGTACTGTACTGGTAAAGCTTACTGTACTGTAATGATAAAGCTAACTGTACTGTACTGTAATGATAAAAGTAACTGTACTGTAATGGTGAAGCTAACTGTACTGTACTGGTGAAGCTAACTGTACTGTACTGTAATGGTAAAGCTAACTGTACTGTACTGGTAAAGCTAACTGTACTGTACTGTACTGTACTGTACTGATAAAGCTAACTGTACTGTACTGTAATGATGAAGCTAACTGTACTGTACTGCAATGATAAAGCTAACTGTACTGTACTGTAATGATGAAGCTAACTGTACTGTACTATAATGATAAAGCTAACTGTACTGTAATGATAAAGCTAACTGTGCTGTACTGTAATGGTGAAGCTAACTGTACTGTAATGATAAAGCTAACTGTACTGTACTATAATGATAAAGCTAACTGTACTGTAATGATAAAGCTAACGGTACTGTACTGTAATGATGAAGCTAACTGTACTGTACTGCAATGATAAAGCTAACTTTACTGTACTATAATGATAAAGCTAACTGTACTGTACTGTAGTAATGAAGCTAACTGTACTGTACTGTAATGATAAAGCTAACTTTACTGTACTGTAATGATAAAGCTAACTGTACTGTACTGTAATGATAAAGCTAACTGTACTGTACTATAATGATAAAGCTAACTGTACTGTACTATAATGATAAAGCTAACTGTACTGTACTGTAATGATAAAGCTAACTGTACTGTACTGTAATGATGAAGCTAATTGTACTGTAATGGTGGAGCTATAACTGTAATGGGGAATCTAAGTGTTCTGTACTTTACTGTACTGGTGAAACTAACAGTACTGTACTGTACTGGTAAACCTAACTGTACTGTACTGTAATGATGAAGCTAACTGTACTGTACTGTACTGTACTGGTAAAGCTAACTTTACTGTACTTTACTGTACTGGTGAAACTAACTGTGCTGTACTGATGAAGCTAATTGTACTATAATGGTGAAGCTAACTGTACTGTACTGGTAAAGCTAACTGTACTGTACTGTAATGATGAAGCTAACTGTACTGTAATGATAAAGCTAACTGTACTGTACTGTAATGATGAAGCTAACTGTACTGTACTGTAATTGTGAAGCTAACTGTACTGTACTTTACTGTGATGGTGATACTAACTGTACTGGTGAAGCTAAATCTACTGTACTGGTAAAGCTAACTGTACTGTAATGATGAACCTAACTGTAAGGTACTGTAATGATAAAGCTAACTGTACTGTACTTTACTGTAATGGTGAAGCTAACTGTAATGGGGAATCTAAGTGTACTGTACTTTACTGTACTGGTGAAACTAACGGTACTCTACTGTACTGGTAAAGCTAACTGTACTGTAATGATGAACCTAACTGTAATGTACTGTACTTGTAAAGCTAACTGTGCTGTAATGATGAACCTAACTGTAATGTACTGTAATGATAAAGCTAACTGTACTATACTTTACTGTAATGGTGAAGCTAACTGTAATGTACTATAATGGTTTAACCATGACAGCAGGGTTAACATCCCTAGTCTTACGATAAGTGCCATGGGATTTTTAATGACCACAGAGAGTCAGGACACCCGTTGAACATCGCATTCTAAAGACAGCACCCTATTTTCTGGGAAATGTCCCCTTCATTGTCCTGGTGCATTGGGATATCCTTAGACCAGAGGGAAGAGTGCCCCTACTGGCCCTCCAGCAGCACTTCCAGCAGCACCTAGTCTCCCATCCAGGGACTGGAATGGTGAAGTTAACTGGTCTGTACTGTAATTATGAAGCTATCGGGTTTCTACTGTACTATACTGGTGAAGCTATCAGGTTTCTACTGTACTGTACTGGTGAAGCTATCAGGTTCCTACTGTACTATACTGGTGAAGCTATCAGGTTCCTACTGTACTATACTGGTGAAGCTATCGGGTTTCTACTGTACTATACTGGTGAAGCTATCAGGTTTCTACTGTACTATACTGGTGAAGCTATCAGGTTCCTACTGTACTATACTGGTGAAGCTATCAGGTTCCTACTGTACTATACTGGTGAAGCTATCGGGTTTCTACTGTACTGTACTGGTGAAGCTATCAGGTTTCTACTGTACTATACTGGTGAAGCTATCAGGTACCGACTGTACTATACTGGTGAAGCTATCAGGTTCCTACTGTACTATACTGGTGAAGCTATCAGGTTCCTACTGTACTATACTGGTGAAGCTATCAGGTTCCTACTGTACTATACTGGTGAAGCTATCAGGTTCCTACTGTACTATACTGGTGAAGCTATCAGGATCCTACTGTACTATACTGGTGAAGCTATCAGGTTCCTACTGTACTATACTGGTGAAGCTATCAGGTTCCTACTGTACTATACTGGTGAAGCTATCAGGTTCCTACTGTACTATACTGGTGAAGCTATCAGGTTCCTACTGTACCATACTGGTGAAGCTATCAGGTACCTACTGTACTATACTGGTGAAGCTATCAGGTTCCTACTGTACTATACTGGTGAAGCTATCAGGTTCCTACTGTACTATACTGGTGAAGCCATCAGGTTTCTCTACTCGGCATACTCACACGGTTTCCTTCCTTGGTCTCTGTTTTTGTCTTCTTCTTTGTCTCTATATATGTCTGTCTTTTATTCTCTCTCTCTCTCTCTCTCTCTCTTTCCTCAGTGTCTCCAGAGCTGCTAGGAGTCCTATCCTCCATTGCGGCCTTCGTGGCCGTGATGGCTCTCTTTTTTCTTTACGTCAGCAACAAGCTGTCAGTGGAGAGCGCCAGCGAGCTGCCACGCCTCGACGACTATAGGCCCAACCAGCAAGGTAAACACATCAAGTGGTACAACACTCAAAGTCTGTAAGCAGTTTGTTTATTGTTCTATGGTCCTTGGCTAGTTTCCTGGACACAGATAAAGCCTAGTTCTGGAATGAAAAGCTAATTTATTGATTCAGGTTTAGGCTTAATGTAGTTTCTGGGGATTGTCCCAAAATGATACAAATAAATCCATATCTGATTGTCTGACAAACAATCACTGTTACGATACATGCTTGTGGATGAGGTCATGCATAGACATTATCCACAAATTGCCCTCCTCATACATGTATAAAGTGTAAGTCATGGATTTCAGAGAGTAATACCTGGCCCACACACTCTAATGAACCAAATGTCCCAGCCAGAGCCTGTGATGAGGTGATAAGATAATCTAGAACCCACCAGACAGTGTGGAGAAGGACAGCTACCACAGCCGCCAGCAAGTCCACCCAACATGGCTTTCTTCAAGAGCTTTGGGCAGAACCTACCATCTGTAAACATCTCCTCCATCTTGGATTCAGTCAGCAGCAGAGTGGACGACCTAGCCAGCGCCGTCAGTGATGCCACCTATAGCGTCAGTGACCAGCTGACCGAGCTCAGCGACCAGGTCATCAAGAAGGTGCAGACGGAGGAGGAGGAGGCGGCTGCAGAAGCGGCAGAGGGGGGCCAGGACAGCAAGGAAGGAAAAGCCCAGGAAGGGATAGCAGACTCATTCAGGAGCAAAATCAAGAGGCAGGCTTCTGAGGCCTGCTCAAGCTTGGCAGACTACAGCTCCAACCTCAGCCAATCCAATGATTCGAAGAATAACCAATCGAGTGACGTGACAGCAGAGGACTATGTTCCAGCCCAATTGGAATGGGTGTGGAAAGATGGAGGCTGGCGAGTGGTAAAACCAGGGGAGAGTTCTGCAGAGGACAAGGAAAAGGAGGAGAAAAGGAAGGAGGAGGAGAAGACGAAGAAAGAGGAGAAGGAGAAGAGAAAGGCAGAGAAAGACAAGAAGAAGGAGGAGAGGCTGAAACAGGAGGAAGAGAAGAAAAATAGCCATCAAGAGACCATTGAGGAAGAGCCTGAAGATAAAGAAACCAGCTCATTGCCGAAAGAGAACCACACTGCTAGTCAGAACAAAGAGGGACAGAAAGAGGACAAATCCAATGGGGTCCACCAGAGTGACGACCATAGTGATCCACCACAATCTCTTTGCCCTGAGGAAGAGTCGAGAGCATCCCAAAAGAAAAACAAGGGGAAAGCTGAAGAGGAAGAGAATGAGATGAGTCCTGAGGGAGAGGGAGAGACTGAACCCGCTATGTCTCCCGCTTCTGAGAAAAATAAGGAAAAGAGTGACAAGAAGAAAGGGAAAGGGAAGAAAGAGAGCAAGAAGACGAATACAGAAGATAAAGGTGAGAGGGTGTGCTGCTTCCAACCTGCTCTCTTCTACCACATTCCCCCTCTTCTTCACCTCTTCATGGCTGTGGCCTGTGACCTGTGACCTAACTGAAACCTAACTGTTACTCAGTGTTTAGGGTTCTAAACAAATTAAGTTTTTAACAGTCATGGATGGATCAAAATACATCTGTCTGTGGCTGTCATGTTCACTTGTTTTAGTTCTCACGGTTTTACCTATTTCTCTCAATGATTGTTGTAGATGTGACATCATGGATGCAGGGAGAGAGTTTACCAGTTAGAAATATGATAATTCTCTTCTATGATGTTCAGCTAAGATCAACTGTAGTGTACGATTTGATCAGTTTGATATCTAATACGTCCTCTGGAGACCATTAAATAGGTAGAACAGGGAGATGGAATAGGGGCTTGAAACGTTAAAACAAAGAAGACTGTGTGACATCCTCTATGATCAGGGCCCATATCCACATAGCGTCTCAGAATGGCAGTGCTGGTCTATGATCCCCACCCTGTCCATATAATCTGATTCATTGTGATATCAAAGGCAAACTGATCCTAGATCAGCACTCCTACTCTTGTGAATACAGGCTCTGAGAGTGGAGTTGTGTCTTATGTTGGGCTGATTGTGATGAGGTACTATGATCTTGTGTGTGTGTGTGTGTGTGTGTATCGGTTTGCACCTATCCAGAGCAGAGCTGCCCAGAGCGTGGCTCTGAGGAGGACAGTGAAGAGGACAGAGCAGGGGGACACTCTGAACCCTCAGCCCAGCACAGAGCCTCAGTCTGGGACAACCGACACAAACACACCAGCGACCACAGCAGTGAGGCATCCGCCGGACAAGGTGAGAAACTCACAGATGTGACAACATAAATAGAAAGACACACACACGCAGGCAGACAGGCATGTCTGATTGGCAGAACACACATACATCTTTGACACATTTCCCAAGAGACCTATCAAACATCCAAAACTGTCTTACACAGCCAACAGCATCCAGCGGATGAGACGAGGCTCTCCCCTCAACGAGCTCCAGCCACCCCCGTATCAGGACGAGAATAGTCCGGTCCGGGTGTCTCGCTCCCGTTCTGGGGCGGGGGGTCTGGGGGAGTCGTCTCCAGACGGTAATGGTACACAGCGCTCCAGTGAGGCCAGCGTTGACCCGGACACTGAGAGTTACCTCAACAAGGGCTACGATGAGGATGTACCTAGTGACAGCACTGCCGTCCTGGGACCAGAGGTGAGCTAAGACATAGACGCTCGTATGCCAGATGGGGAACTGTTAGCATGTCCCATAGGGAAATGTGTCACGCTAACCGGACACGCTCAGTTGCATACCGGATATCTAGCAAATGCAAACAACATAATCCTATTGGCTAGCACTCTGTTTGGCTATGATAGGCCTACCATCAGTCTCTTAACCCTCACTCACCCAGTGCCATGTCCTGCTTTATGATCCCCCCTCGCTGTGTGATGTCACAGATGAAGACTGACTCTGACAGATTCCATCTTATCATCCTCTCTCTCTCTCTCTTTTACCCCCTCTCCCCCACAGGATGGTTCACCCTCCCGTCTCCCCTTCACCCAGTGTTGTGTCCTGCTCTAAGGGCCTATATCTAACCTCACTCTGTGATGTCACAGATGAGGACTGAATCCAACAGATTCATGAATTTCAATGCATCTTTTCCTCCCCTCTATCATCTTCCTCTCTTTCTCTTTATTTCACCCCCCCCAAGGATGGTTCAACCTCCCATCTTCACGTGGGCTATGAGCCCGAGCCGCTGGCCAAGTATGGCACGCTGGACGTGGCCTTCGAGTACGACTCGGGCGAGCAACGCCTTGCCGTCACTGTCACCGCAGCAACCGACATCCCCGCACTCAAACAGACAGGGAACATTGCGTGGCAGGTGGGGGATAAACAAACTAACACTTTACTGTTGTACTTGTCCGTCTTGCACTCACCCTTCAATGTATTTCCTTACTAGCACTGATTTTGTGCAGATGGTGGTTATTTTGAAGAAGGTTTGACTTGCAGTGATTGTTTTATGTGGTAGTACCTACGTTAGTACCTACCTTAGTTGAATGTACTGAGTCACCCTGGATAAGAGCTTCAGCTTCAGTTAAAATGATTTTGAAATGATACAAAAAAGAGGCCTAATATATTATAACCCTCATTATAATACATTATGAAGGCTCGTTCATGCATATAGCAAGTTATAAAGCATTATAACTATAAAAAAATACTACATGCCATTTAGCAGACGCTTTTATCCATATCGACTTAAACTCATGCGTGCATACACTTTCATATGGGTGGCCCCAGCGGAAATCAAACCAACGATCCTGAAGTTACTAGTGCTATGATCTACCGACTGAGCCACAGGATTAGGGTGGCAAAAGTACGGGAACTTTCAATAAATTCCCTGGTTTCCCAAAATCCCGGTTGGAGGATTCCTGGAATCAGCAGGGAATCAGCAGGGAATAAGCAGGAAATCAGCAGGGAATAAGCAGGAAATCAGCAGGGAATCAGCAGGGAATCAGCAGGGAATAAGCAGGAAATCAGCAGGGAATCAGCAGGGAATCAGCAGGGAATCAGCAGGAAATCAGCAGGGAATAAGCAGGAAATCAGCAGGGAATCAGCAGGGAATCAGCAGGGAATCAGCAGGGAATCAGCAGGGAATCAGCAGGAAATCAGCAGGGAATAAGCAGGGAATCAGCAGGGAATCAGCAGGGAATCAGCAGGGAATAAGCAGGGAATCAGCAGGGAATAAGCAGGAAATCAGCAGGGAATCAGCAGGGAATAAGCAGGAAATCAGCAGGGAATCAGCAGGGAATCAGCAGGGAATCAGCAGGGAATAAGCAGGAAATCAGCAGGGAATCAGCAGGGAATCAGCAGGGAATCAGCAGGGAATAAGCAGGAAATCAGCAGGGAATCAGCAGGGAATCAGCAGGGAATAAGCAGGAAATCAGCAGGGAATAAGCAGGAAATCAGCAGGGAATCAGCAGGGAATCAGCAGGGAATCAGCAGGAAATCCGGAATCCTCCAACCAGGATTCTGGAAAACCAGGGAATTTATTGAACGTTCCTGGAATTTTGCAACCCCACACAGGAGACATGTATGTTTTAAAATGTTATCTGTAAATATAAATGTAGGTGCACCTGGTGCTGCTGCCCACTAAGAAGCAACGTGCCAAGACGGGGGTGCAGAGGGGGCCGTGCCCCATGTTCACAGAGACCTTCCGCTTCACCCGGGTGGAGCAGGGGGCGCTGGCAGACCATGCCGTCAGGTTCCGTCTCTACAGCGTTAGGAGGATGAAGAAGGAGAAGGTGCTGGGAGAGAAGGTGTTCTACTTGACCAAACTCAACCTGCAGGGCAAGATGGCGCTGCCCGTTACACTGGAGCCTGGCACAGCACTAACGGTGAGTGGCTGTGGAGATAGGGCTGGGGGGTGGAGAGGGGCGTGTGTGTGTGGGAGGAGTCTGTTTGTGCAATTTCTGGCCAAAGAAGTCTGATTTGTATGATATGAACGAAGATAAATGACCAGTAGAAGCTATCGTTTAAAAGGCATGCACTATAATGGTACAGTATCTCGTAGACTGACCCTTCAGAGAAAGCATAGTCTCACACAATCCAAGCCATCCAGTTGCATTGTACTGATTCCCACCAAGGCCACTCTCATACCAAGGCCTCTCTGTAACTCTGTATGTGGCGTTAGCTGTCCACTCCTGTCTCCCTACAGGGCTGTGGGTCGTTGGTGAGTGTGTCTCGCAGCGTGGCAGCTTTGTCCTACCGCTCTACATGGGACTCCACACCAGAGATCCTGCTGGGCCTCATCTATAACTCCACCACTGGCAGGCTCTCTGCAGAGGTCATCCAGGGCAGACAGTTCAACAACACAGCCTCAGACAAACCTCCCAGTGAGTGGACATCACATGTGGATGACATCACATATGGATGACATCCATATGGATGATCTCTTCTGTTGTATCTCTAATAATGGTATGTAGAAGTAGTAGGGTAGCTATAGTAGTAGGGTAGCTATAGTAGTAGGGTAGCTATAGTAGTAGGGTAGCTATAGTAGCAGGGTAGATGACGTAGCAGGGTAGCTATACTAGTAGGGCAGCTATACTAGTAGGGTAGCTATAGTAGTAGGGTAGCCATAGTAGCAGGGTAGCTATACTAGTAGGGCAGCTATACTAGTAGGGTAGCTATAGTAGCAGGGTAGATATAGTAGCAGGGTAGCTATAGTAGTAGGGTAGCTATAGTAGCAGGGTAGAAATAGTATTAGGGTAGTTATGGTATTAGGGTAGCTATAGTAGTAGGGTAGTTATAGTATTAGGGTAGCTATAGTAGTAGGGTAGTTATAGTATCAGGGTAGTTATAGTATTAGGGTAGTTATAGTATTAGGGTAGCTATAGTAGTAGGGTAGTTATAGTATTAGGGTAGTTATAGTATCAGGGTAGTTATAGTATCAGGGTAGTTATAGTATCAGGGTAGCTATAGTATCAGGGTAGTTATAGTATTAGGGTAGTTATAGTAGTAGGGTAGTTATAGAAGCAGGGTAGCTATAGTATCAGGGTAGATATAGTATCAGGGTAGTTATATTATTAGGGTAGTTATAGTAGTAGGGTAGTTGTAGAAGCAGGGTAGCTATAGTAGCAGGGTAGTTATAGTATCAGGGTAGTTATAGTATCAGGGTAGCTATAGTAGCAGGGTAGTTATAGTATCAGGGTAGTTATAGTATTAGGGTAGTTATAGTAGTAGGGTAGTTATAGAAGCAGGGTAGCTATAGTATTAGGGTAGTTATAGTGATCAGGGTAGCTATAGTAGCAGGGTAGATATAGTAGCAGGGTAGCTATAGTATCAGGGTAGCTATAGTAGCAGGGTAGATATAGTAGCAAGGTAGCTATAGTATCAGGGTAGCTATAGTATCAGGGTAGATATAGAAGAAGGGTAGCTATAGGATCAGGGTAGCTATAGTATCAGGGTAGATATAGTATCAGGGTAGATATATTAGTAGCAGGGTAGCTATAGTATCAGGGTAGCTATAGTAGTAGGGTAGTTATAGTATCAGGGTAGATATATTAGTAGCAGGGTAGCTATAGTATCAGGGTAGCTATAGTATCAGGGTAGATATAGTATCAGGGTAGATATAGTAGCATGGTAGATATAGTAGCAGGGTAGCTATAGCATCAGGGTAGCTATAGTAGTAGGGTAGCTATAGTATCAGGGTAGATATAGTAGTAGGGTAGCTATAGTATCAGGGTAGCTATAGTATCAGGGTAGATATAGTATCAGGGTAGATATAGTAGTAGGGTAGCTATAGTATCAGGGTAGCTATAGTAGCAGGGTAGATATAGTAGCAGGGTAGCTATAGTATCAGGGTAGCTATAGTAGCAGGGTAGATATAGTAGCAGGGTAGTTATAGTATCAGGGTAGTTATAGTATCAGGGTAGTTATAGTATCAGGGTAGCTATAGCATCAGGGTAGCTATAGTAGTAGGGTAGCTATAGTATCAGGGTAGCTATAGTATCAGGGTAGCTATAGTATCAGGGTAGATATAGAAGCAGGGTAGCTATAGTATCAGGGTAGCTATAGTATCAGGGTAGATATAGTATCAGGGTAGATATATTAGTAGCAGGGTAGCTATAGTATCAGGGTAGCTATAGTATCAGGGTAGATATAGTATCAGGGTAGATATATTAGTAGCAGGGTAGCTATAGTATCAGGGTAGCTATAGTATCAGGGTAGATATAGAATCAGGGTAGATATAGTAGCATGGTAGATATAGTAGCAGGGTAGCTATAGCATCAGGGTAGCTATAGTAGTAGGGTAGCTATAGTATCAGGGTAGATTTAGTAGTAGGGTAGCTATAGTATCAGGGTAGCTATAGTATCAGGGTAGATTGGGTATCAGGGTAGATATAGTAGCATGGTAGATATAGTAGCAGGGTAGCTATAGCATCAGGGTAGCTATAGTAGTAGGGTAGCTATAGTATCAGGGTAGATATAGTAGTAGGGTAGCTATAGTATCAGGGTAGCTATAGTATCAGGGTAGATATAGTATCAGGGTAGATATAGTAGTAGGGTAGCTATAGTATCAGGGTAGCTATAGTAGCAGGGTAGATATAGTAGCAGGGTAGCTATAGTATCAGGGTAGCTATAGTAGCAGGGTAGATATAGTAGCAGGGTAGTTATAGTATCAGGGTAGTTATAGTATCAGGGTAGCTATAGCATCAGGGTAGCTATAGTAGTAGGGTAGCTATAGTATCAGGGTAGCTATAGTATCAGGGTAGCTATAGTAGCAGGGTAGCTATAGTAGCAGGGTAGCTATAGTATCAGGGTAGCTATAGTAGCAGGGTAGATATAGTAGCAGGGTAGCTATAGTATCAGGGTAGCTATAGTATCAGGGTAGATATAGTATCAGGGTAGATAAAGTAGCAGGGTAGATATAGTAGCAGAGTAGCTATAGTAGCAGGGTAAATATAGTAGCAGGGTAGCTATAGTAGCAGGGTAGATATAGTATCAGGGTAGCTATAGTATCAGGGTAGATAAAGTAGCAGGGTAGCTATAGTATCAGGGTAGATATAGTATCAGGGTAGATATAGAAGCAGGGTAGCTATAGTATCAGGGTAGCTATAGTATCAGGGTAGATATAGTAGTAGGGTAGCTATAGCATCAGGGTAGATATAGTATCAGGGTAGATAAAGTATCAGGGTAGCTATAGTAGTAGGGTAGTTATAGCAGCAGGGTAGCTATAGTAGTAGGGTAGCTATAGTATCAGGGTAGATATAGTAGTAGGGTAGTTATAGGATCAGGGTAGATATAGAATCAGGGTAGCTATAGAATCAGGGTAGCTATAGTAGTAGGGTAGTTATAGGATCAGGGTAGATATAGAATCAGGGTAGCTATAAAATCAGGGTAGCTATAGTAGTAGGGTAGTTATAGAATCAGGGTAGCTATAGAATCAGGGTAGCTATAGTAGTCGGGTAGTTATAGGATCAGGGTAGATATAGAATCAGGGTAGCTATAGAATCAGGGTAGTTATAGTATCAGGGTAGATATATAATTCCTGAGTTGAAATAGTACTGCATTGGTTCCATTGTGCCAGGCAAGCTCAATCAAGCGCAGCTTAAGTATTCGAAAGAAACAAATGCTATTTGAAACCATGGTCTGTACATGAGACAGGGTTGGAACGCGTTGCTCTCTTCTGCTATGAGACATAGTTGATCATGTTATTGACTAGGGTAGCTATAGCATTAAAATCCATACATTTGAATAACATGTTTTATTCATGATGGTGGAATAACCTCTATATTCTTGCCTCTTATTTACTTACTTTCACAGTGTTTTATCCTCTCTCTAAACTCTCTTTCCTTTTATCCTCTCTTAACTCTCTTTCCTTCCCTCTGTTTTCCTCTTCTCTCCTCGTTCCTTCCTGGCCCTCTGTGTTTTGTGTCCCAGACGGTCTGTTTTGTTGTATAAAACAGCTAATAGGGGGACAACTTTATATAATGAGAGGTGAGTCCTCTGCTCTCGATCCATACACCTGTTCTATCTATACCAGAGACTCTGTGTCTGCTCCTCTCCGATAATGTTGGCATATTGTGAAAGAGAACCGAAACATTTCTGGGATAGAAAATGCCACTATCCACAGGCCGTTCTTCACTGTTATGTTCATTAATCTTCACTAGATGGCAGCCTCTCACCATGCTCTCCCCTTCTCTCACTCCCTCCCAACGTCCCCAGACACCTATGTGAAGCTGACCATGCTGGACTCCAAGGGCAAGGAGATGTCCAAATGCAAGACATCGGTGTGCCGCGGTCAGCCCAACCCCAGCTACAAGGAGACCTTTGTCTTTCAGGTGAGAGAGGGACAGAGAGCAAGAGACAGAGAGAGAGACAGAGAGAGAGAGAGAGACAGAGAGTGAGAGAGAGACAAAGAGAGAGATAGACAGACAGAAAGAAAGAGAGAGACAGCGACAGAAAGAGAGAGAGAGAGAGAGAGACAGAGAGAGAGATAGACAGAAAGAAAGAGAGAGACAGCGACAGAAAGAGAGAGACAGAGAGAGAGATAGACAGAAAGAAAGAGAGAGACAGCGACAGAAAGAGAGAGACAGAGAGAGAGACAGAGAGAAACAACCCACACATCTCTGTTGTCTTCCAGGTGGCCCTCTTCCAGCTGTCCGAGGTCTCCCTGGTGGTGTCGGTGTACAGCCGAAGGAGCAGCATGAAGGCCAGGGAGAAGGTGGGCTGGCTGTCCCTGGGGCTCAACAGCACTGGAGAGGAGCAGCAGGCACACTGGAGCCAGATGAAGGAGGCTGAGGGACAGCAGGTGTGCCACTGGCACACGCTCTTGGAATCTTGAACAGGTCTTGATGAGAATCACCAGATTTGATCTTGTTGACAAAGAATAAGCTATATAAATATATGTGAAATGAAATGGTTAAATAGGAGGAATACGTTGGAGGAATAGGAAGATTGCGGGGTATGTTGACCTCAGTGTCGAGAGAGAGAATGGGTTCCATGACCTTCATTCAGAGAAGCAGACGAGGAGCTGTGAGGAACCATCCACCTATACTATGCATTTTCACCTGGTGTGGGATGTGTGTGAGGGTGCAGCGCTTTGAGAAGCACGTGGATTCCACTTGGAGTCTCCCGTTCACTGACAGCTGCTTTACTACTCTTTAATCTGTAAACCAGCCACTTAATCTGAGACAGACTGGTCTGGTTGACAGACTGACTGGTGCTAAACTCCCAGCTCCAGTCATTGTCGATGGGGTCATCAAAGTCAGACTCATCTTCGTAATAACAGCTGATAGACCTCACCGGTGAAATGGACACCTCTGGTCATGAAATGGACACCTCTGGCCATGAAATGGACACCTCTGGCCATGAAATGGACCATTCAGTCTCAGATTGAGAACAATTTTGTGTCATTCATTTCCCATATTCTGGTCCACAATAGTATATCTTCATGTAATTGTTTACAGAAGATGATCAAAATACGACTATACATATCTCCTACAATGGACCATTTTCATCCTGAACAGAGGACCAAAGAGTGTGGAGAAGAACAACGACTAGAGCAAACCGTTCTTCCGGGGTTGTACTGAACATATAAATAGAATGACTAGATGGGACTAAGCCCCTCAGACCATGGCAATTTGACTGGAACACTCACGGGTTCACTCAATATGGCTGACATTTCTATGGTACTGTCCTCAAATGACACCAGCATATCAGACATTTGTCATCTGAAGCTCGCAGCCATCGACAACGAGGATGATGCAATGTAATACTGTTACCATGACTGTTAGAGCCAGCTGGGCCTGTAACAGTCTGCAACAACTATGGTGCCTAGAAAAAGTCTTCAACCCCTTTGAATTTCTGAAAATTTTTATTGTGTCACAAAGTGGGATTAAAATGGATTTTATTCAATTTTTTTGGTCAACGATCTACACAAAATACGATAAAATGTAAAAAAAAAGTATTAGTATTTTTTAAGATTAATGAAGGGGAAAAAAATGCAATACTTGACTAGGAACCTTCTATATATTGTACTGTATGTTTGGGGGACAGAGGAAGGGGTAGTCATTAAAAAATCATGTCAATCACTATTATTTCACACCGAGTGAGTCCATATAACTTATGTGATTTGTTAAGCCACAATTTACTTCTGAACTAATTTAAGCTTGCTTATTAAACAAAGGTGGTGAATACCTATGCAACAACTATATTTTTGTTATTTATTTTGTATTAATTTGTAAAAATGTGTAGAATCTTCTTTTCACTTTGACATTATGGAGTATTTTGTGTAGATCAATGACAAAAAAAATTATATTAAATATTTTTCAATCTCACTTTGTAACACAACAAAATGTGGAGAAAAGTTAAAGGGGGTTTAGACTTTCTATAGGCACTGTATGCTAATGAGCAATGCTTATTTATTCACTGTTTACATCCTCGTTACATTATGCAATATCCATTTGACAGATTGATTTTTCGTCTTATTTTAGGGGTTTCTTTTTACGGCTGTTTCATCTCCCGATGCATTGTCTGTTACATGTCTTTTTGTTGTGGTCATCTGAATCATCATTTGAGAATAGAAAAACAATATTAGTTTTGTTGTGGCTCACTGGTTTGTCTTTTAAACATCGTTACAGAATCAAACACAGCACTGTACCCCAGTGGTCAACAACCTTTTCTGAGTCAAGATCACTTTCTGAGTCGAAATGCAAGCTGAGATCAACCGCTCAGATCTTTTTTCAAACATGACTGAAAAATCTTAAGCCTATGCAACATTAACCAATTAAAAACAGTTCTGAAGCAATGAGGCCCAATACATTATCACTGCATTGGCTTTGCTTGAATTGCCCTGCCAATGTTGTTCTTCTCAGGTCATTTTGAAATGATATTTAAAACATGTAGGTATATGATTGTACTGGTAATAGATCATTTGTTGTATTACTTGTGAGGCACAAATTAGTGAGCATAATAATTAGCTTCTTTTTTTTTTTACTGGATTGATGGCTTGCATCTGATGGTCAATCTGAGGGGGAGGGCTGCCTCTCACTCACGGTCCCTCCGCC
This sequence comes from Salmo trutta, assembly GCF_901001165.1. Lineage (NCBI taxonomy): Eukaryota > Metazoa > Chordata > Actinopteri > Salmoniformes > Salmonidae > Salmo > Salmo trutta. The sequence goes on along the minus strand of NC_042957.1, from coordinate 11,146,967 downwards.
CTCTTTCCCTCCGTGGAGAAAAGGGGACAGTCTTCCAGCTGATGGTGAAACTCAAATCACACTGCATTACTTCTGCCTCATGCACAAATGAATGTTATTACTCCTATGACCAGAGAAAGTGAAATATTCCTTGATTTTAAAAAAGACAAGCTGCTAATAATAACAAGGCAAGCTTATCGGAACACTTTGCTATACTCATTCATTGCAGCTGCAGTGCTGGTGGCTTATAAAGCTTATAAAGCTTATAAAGGTGTTGAAGTGTTCACACTGTTGAATAAGAACTTGAACATAAACGTACATATAAAAACAGCAGCTCTTCACTGTGTTTGTTGGGTCTCTTTGCTGTGCAACGAGACTTCTTTTTAATGTCTGGAGAATACTGTGCAGACACCATGGTCTGAGCTATCGGTTTGGCCAGCGGTATGCCTACTTTACCTTCCCGGTACAAGGGCAGCAGAATCAAGTGCACATACCACCAACAGTGTGAAACGCGTAAAAGAAATAGGAATACAAGGCTTTATCGTTGTTTTTTTACAGAAATAGTGGTGATCGACTAGGAATGCCTTAGAGATCGACCGGTTGGTGGCCAACCCAGCACCTTTAATGTGTCACAAATTAGAGCTATTGTGTCACCCTGCATGAATGTCATGACATCTCAACACTATGTTCTTCCATGGAAATATAATCTAGTTATTCTATTTCTATGTAGAGAATCCCTGGTGAGGAATAGACCTACTGTATGACAAGCAGCATTCCACACAGAAGTATCATGACACGTGTCCTGCTGACTCTGAAGCAGGACTGGACACACATTTCACTGTGAAACATGTTGGATGGCAGAGGTGAACACTAGTAGTAGCACCCATGTTTTACTGCAACGAGAACCTCCTCCTCACTCCTGGCTGGAGCAGCGGGGTGCAGGGGTGTCAAGAACCTCCTCCTCACTCCTGGCTGGAGCAGCGGGGTGCGGCAGTGTCAAGAACCTCCTCCTCACTCCTGGCTGGAGCAGCGGTGTCAAGAACCTCCTCCTCACTCCTGGCTGGAGCAGCGGGGTGCGGCGGTGTCAAGAACCTCCTCCTCACTCCTGGCTGGAGCAGCGGGGTGCGGCGGTGTCAAGAACCTCCTCCTCACTCCTGGCTGGAGCAGCGGGGTGCGGCGGTGTCAAGAACCTCCTCCTCACTCCTGGCTGGAGCAGCGGGGTGCGGCGGTGTCAAGAACCTCCTCCTCACTCCTGGCTGGAGCAGCGGGGTGCGGCGGTGTCAAGAACCTCCTCCTCACTCCTGGCTGGAGCAGCGGGGTGCGGGGGTGTCAAGAAAACCTCCTCCTCACTCCTGGCTGGAGCAGCGGGGTGCGGCGGTGTCAAGAACCTCCTCCTCACTCCTGGCTGGAGCAGCGGTGTCAAGAACCTCCTCCTCACTCCTGGCTGGAGCAGCCAGTGTTTAGTTCAGGCATGTTGCCCAACACCCCACCCCCATTGGGCCAGGGGTCCTGCAGCAAACAGCCACACCTCATAACACAAAGTCCTGTGGAATGGAGTCACTGTGACAATCTCAATTGCATGGTCCTCACATCCACTCTCCTCAAAACCCGATTGGATGAGAAAACCAGAGCTCTCTCCCCTGTGACCTTCTCCTCCAATGGGTTTTGAGGAGGCGAGGAGTATGCAATTGAGATTCTCCCATGGTGAGATTGGTGACACATTGCTCTAGCCTAGTTTGAGACCCAGTTTGCTGACTGAACTAAATCCCATAGTCTATCTTGCAGTATCATCGACTAAGCTGAACAAGCTCATGAAGTGGCTAATAACATGTGGGTTGAGAGAATGAAGCAGTGCATGTCAGAAATGTAGGCCTACTGTTCTATTTCTGTGGTAAAGGAGGAGACAGGGAGCTGGACGACGAAAGAACGACACGAGTCAGAGCCATGTTTTTAACCAACTTTAATTCCATGTTTGGCCTTCAATGGTTTGTTTTACCCTGTCATCATTGGTCAGTCTGGTACAGAACAGGGCTGGCAGTAGTAGTTGCAGGTGCTAGTCCAGGGCCCTATTCATTAGGGAACACAAGCAAACAGCTTTAGTGTTGTTTTTTCATCTAAATTAAAACAAGCCTTTCTTATTGGCCTAATCCAGATATTCCCTCTGCTTCAGTCTGTTTGGTGTATAATGAACAAGACCCAGGGTTGGGTGAGGGACAGTCACAGGAGCAGAGTTTCAGAACACTTAAACACCTAGCTAAAGGAATGAGTGCCGGCTTTTTCCTGGCCCTCTTTCCTTGCTTGTTGCAACGGCAAAACCTCCTGTGCCACTGACCCGGAAGAAAACTGAAAGGGGAAGGATGGAGGTGGGACTTTCAAAGCACTGTGTGAGACGTCACCCGACCAGACCCCTCCCTGCCCCAGGAAATGTCAGAAGTCTGTCAGCCAGGAAATTATGCAGGCAACATCTGGAGCTCAAACTGAAGCTACTGATAGGTGCGAGTGCACCTTATTGCAAATGGATTGACCCAGAGTCATAAAACAGGTTTAACTGAGTTTGAGCGCATACCCAGACTGTTGTTGTCTCAAAGTCCTGATCTCAGATCAGTTTTGCTTTTCAGCTGTCAAAGGTTCCGGTTAAGATTGGTGCAGGCTAGAGCTGATCTCAGGTCTGCATTTTAGGGCAAGTTTTACGACGTGCAGTCAATGCCACATAGAGCTACCGCTTTCAAGGAGCAGGGACACTAATCCTGACACTTATAAGAAATCCCACTACGACCTCCGACGAGCCGTCAACCAGGCAAAGCCTCAAAACAGGACTAAAATCGAATCCTACTACACTGGTTCTGACACTCGGATGTGGCAGAGCTTGTAAACGATCAAGGATTACAAAGGGAAACCCAGCCATGAGCTGCCCAGTGATGCAAGCCTACCAGACGAGCAAAATGCCTTCTATACTCGCTTCGAGGAATGCACGAGAGCACCAGCGGTTCCGGACGACTGTTTGATTTCGCTCGCCATAGCCGATGTGAGTAAGACCTTTAAACAGATTAACATTCACAAGGCCGCTGGGGCAGATGGGTTACCAGGACGGGTACAAATAGCATGCTCTGATCAGCTGGCAAGTGTCTTCACTGACATTTTCAACCTCTCCAGGACCCAGTCTGTAATACCTACATGTTTCAAGCAGACCACCATAGACCCTGTGTCCAAGAATGCCAAGGTAACCCGTCTAAATCACTATCGCCCCATAGCACTCGGCTGTAGTGAAGCGGGTTGAGAGCTTCTAGTTCCTCGGCATCCACATAGCTAAGGAATTGACATGGTCCAAACACACCAACACAGTCGTGAAGAAGGCACGACAACACCTCTTCCCCCTCAGGAGGCTGAAAAGATTCAGCATGGGCCCTCAGATCCTCAAAAAGTTCTACAGCTGTACCATCTTGACTGGCTGCATCATCGCTTGATATGGCAACTGCTTGGCATCCAACTGCAAGGCGCTACAGCGGGTAGTGCGTGAGGCCAAGTACATCACTGGGGCTGAACTTCCTGCCATCCTGGACCTCAATACCAGGCGGCGTCAGAGGAAGGCCCTAAAAAATTGTCAGACTCCAGCCACCCAAGTCATAGACAAGCAGTACCTATGCACCAAGTCTGAAACGAAAAGAACCCTGAACAGCTTCTACCCCCAAACCTTAAGATTGCTAAATAGTTAACCAAATAGCTACCCGAACTATCTGCACTGACCCCCTTTTGCATCAACTCTTGACTCATCATACGCTGCTGCTACTGCTTATTATCTATCCTATTGCCCAGTCACTTCACCCCTACCTACAGTATACTGCTGCTACTGTCTATTATCTATCCTGTTACCTAGTAACTTTACCCCTACCTACAGTATACTGCTGTTACTGTCTATTATCTATCATGTTGCCCAGTCACTTTACCCCTACCTACAGTATACTGCTGTTACTGTCTTATCTATCATGTTACCTAGTAACTTTACCCCTACCTACAGTATACTGCTGCTACTGTCTATTATCTATCCTATTGCCCAGTCACTTCACCCCTACCTATATGTATACTGCTGCTACTGTCTATTATCTATCCTGTTAACTAGTCACTTTACCCCTACCTTCAGTATACTGCTGTTTCTGTCTATTATCTATCCTGTTACCTAGTAACTTTACCCCTACCTACAGTATACTGCTGTTACTGTCTATTATCTATCCTATTGCCCAGTCACTTCACCCCTACCTATATGTATACTGCTGCTACTGTCTATTATCTATCCTGTTGCCCAGTCACTTCACCCCTACCTACAGTATACTGCTGTTACTGTCTATTATCTATCCTGTTAACTAGTCACTTTACCCCTACCTACAGTATACTGCTGTTACTGTCTATCTATCCTGTTACCTAGTCACTTTACCCCTACCTACAGTATACTGCTGTTACTGTCTATTATCTATCCTGTTACCTAGTCACTTTACCCCTACCTACAGTATACTGCTGTTACTGTCTATTATCTATCCTGTTACCTAGTTACTTTACCCCTACCTACAGTATACTGCTGTTACTGTCTATTATCTATCCTGTTACCTAGTCACTTTACCCCTACCTACAGTATACTGCTGTTACTGTCTATTATCTATCCTGTTACCTAGTCACTTTACCCCTACCCGTATGTACATATCTACCTCCATTACCTCATTCCCCTGCACATAGACTCCCTACTGGTACCCCGTGTATATAGCCAAGTTAACTTTACTCATTGTGTATTTATTCCTTGTGTTATTATCGTTCTATTGTTCTCTCTACATTGTTGGGAAGGGTAAGTAAGCATTTCAGTTAGTCTACACCAGTTCTTTACGAAGCATGTGACAAAGAACACTTGATTTGGTTTTCGTTAGTGTTGTAATGGGGCCCACTGATGCCGGGTCAGTCAGGGGAGCAGGTTCCGTTGTCTGAGAGCTAATGACCAAGATCACATTCCATTTTATTGCAGTCATTTCTATTCACAAACCCCTTTAGAAGCCTTAGAAAATATATTCAATTAAATAAATATACAGAAAGTATGGGGCGCGATAATGTTGAGTTCTATAAAAGTAGCCTCCCAGAGTAAGACCGGTCTAAGTACATTAATTAATAAGGGCTGCATAGTACAAGGGCAGGCGCTGTCATTTTAATAGCTGAATGGCCATTTTTTGGGGGGGATGGGGGTGGCCGGGTACTGTCTAACGGGGGGGTGGGGGGGTACCAGACTGCATTGTGCACTTTACAAAACATTGTGCTGTTTTTCAGCATAGAACATCGTACCTATTTGGCGAAGAAAACATTCATCGAGCATCAAATCGTTATGAAATGAAACTTGAGGGACCGACATGGAGACACTGTACAGAGAAGAAGCTCCTTTTGAAGGTTCAAACTGAATAGAACTGTAACCTTTGACATGATTGGACCATGATGATGACAGACAGAAACACCAAAACATCTTCAGAGTCGAAATAAGCTTCTTTTTCAATTCCTTGTACAATTGCCCAATTGACATCATTTATCGAACGCTCCTGTGGGAAGTTTCCCCTAGGTACAGATCTGGAATCAGCTTCCCCTCCCCAATCCTAACATTCACCATTAGTGGGAGAAGTTAAAAACTGAGCCAAGATCAGCATCTAGTGGCAACGTCACCCTACTCCATTACTGAACACTTAATTAGGACTACTCAGACATTTAACAACAACCATTGGTAGACCAATATCACTAACATCCAAAAAGTCTGAAAAAAGCCAAGGTCTGACTTTACACCATTGTAGTCTGCTGTAGGCTTAATGAATGTGTTAGGTAATGGCATTCCAACTAATACAGTTTCCTATGAATATTTTACAGATTTTTCTGGTAAACTTGTAGAACTTGTGGCATAATGGTCCTGTAGTCTCCATCTGAGGTAATTTAAAGACAGAATGACAAAGACCACTTTCTAGTTTAGTTTAGGTCTGCCCATAGAAATATAATCTACTGTTAAATTGACATGGTCTGAGGGCCTTCGCCCATTCTAGTGATTCTATGGGTCAGCCAATAACAAGGTTCTGGTGACGACTGACCATCCCACATGGAGATTTACACTATTAAACACCACGTAAAACAAATAACAAGATCATTGAATAGAATACTTCTGCGACCATCAGTGCTTCTCTCACGGTTTCATATACAAGAGTAGAGTAAATTCATGTAAAATGAGTAAAAAATAAAATAAAAAAACAATTTGTGCAATGACAAATGGTATGCCTTTGTTTATCTCTCAAAAGGTGAAATGTCTAGCTAGCAATTCAGGAGCTCAGGGCTGGCCCATGTGACAGTCCACTGTTTCATTCTCTCCCTGTGTCAGTTTAAAACCAGTCCGTTTACAATGCCAGTTTGAGTTTGTCTCGCAGAGTCAAGTTAAGTCACTGTCCTTGGACAGGCAGTGTTGCCAGCGTCCTCTCCTCTTTCTCTCTGCAGGCCCATAACAAGCAAAATGAAATCTGTAGTAGTTGATGATGTAACAAACATGAAGACATGATGAAGAATACAATTACATTAAAAAATGAAAAGGCTTCTTGATTGGCAGAGGTTCTTCTCAGCTTCCAGCCTATCAGAGGTTCCAGTGAAGGTGTGGTCTGTGTCATTCATCCTAGATCCATTCCTGGGTTTAAGCCCCCATCCCAAAACCTCCCTCTTTCTCAGAACCAGTCCTCTCTGCTCTCTCTTCCGTCCTGCCTGAGTTCCTCACTCTCTCGCTCCGTTCTGCCCAACGTTCTTAGCTGGGCCTAGCCCTGGGCTAGATGAACTTGAAGCACTTAGTCTTGTCGTGGGGTAGGCGCGTCTTGAAGAGCACAGAGTCCACGCGGAACTGCGTGTAGAGTAAGGGCATGTAGCCGTACACCTTAACAAAGAAGTTGATGCACTTGTGGCGCTCGTGGAAGTGAGAGTCGTCATGCGACAGGGCCTGAGGGCAGCCGGGGCAGCGGAAGGTCCAGCGAGACGTCACCTGAGATGGGGAGAGAGAGGGAATGTGTGAGTGTGTGAGACAGGGTGTGAGTCTGTATACATATCTAATTACAATGTAACAACCATTTTTATTGCTTTGTTGATACCGTGAACATGCAGTTGTAACATATGGTCGTACACGGAGTATACCAAACATTGCGTTGCACCCCCCCTTGCCTTCAGAACAGCCTCAATTCATTGGGGCATGGACTCTACACGGTCTCAAACGTGTTCCACAGGGATGCTGGCCCATGTTGACTCCAATGCTTCCCACAGTTGTGTCAAGTTGTCTGGATGTCCTTTAGGTGGTGGACCATTCTTGATACACATGGAAAACTGTTGAGCCTGAAAAACCCAGCAGCGTTGCAGTTCTTGACAAAAACCGCTGCGCCTGGCACCTACTACCATACCCCGTTCAAAGGCACTTAAATATTTTGTCTAGCCCTCTGAACGGCACACACATACACAATCCATGCCTCAATTGTCTCAAGGCTTAAACATCCTTCTTTAACCTGTCTCCTCCCCTTCATCTACACTGATTGAAGTGGATTTAACAGGTGACATCAATAAGGGATCATAGCTTTCACCTGGATTCACCTGGTCAGTCTATGTCATGGAAAGAGCAGGTGTTCTTAATGTTTTGTAAACTCAGTGTGTGTCAATGAATACTAGCACAGAAAGCTACTGAGCCAGTAACTGAAAGGTCGCTGGTTAGAATCCCTGAGTCGACTAGGTGAAAAATCTGCCAATGTGCCCTTAAGAGAGGCCCTTCAAATCTAATTGAAAGGCCCTCTGGATAAGAGTGTCTGCAAAATGTCCAATGTAATTGTCCGCGACACACAAGATGGAGGCTTACTGCATCTCTTAAGGCTGATTTTCCAGAAAAATTCAAGTCACTTAGTTACAGGAGATTACTTCCACTACTTGCACTATTCACCAGCCTAATTCCTACCAGGGAATTCCTGTCAAGTTACACACTCCATCAAAGCATGTCCTTAAATTCTAATTCTAAGAAACACCTCTGAATCAAGCCTCTGTATATCAAAGGGGCTAAAACTGAGGGTCTCACAACTTCCACTTGGCTTGGTTGGTATAATTAGTCCACTAGCCATAAATCTGTAAATACTAGTCAGAAATGTCTTGCAAATAGATTTAGAGGGAAACGCAAGCTTAGGGCAACAATTCAATCTCGCTGTGTACTGATTTATAATTCACAACAGTATATTGAACATGTCAGGTTGAGTAATGGTTGGTCTAAGTGAGCAGAAATATAAATAAGCAGGGCCCCCGGGTGTGTTTTTTCAGAGTACCTGTGTGTGTTCAAAATGTATACGTTCGATGTGGGTGTGTGTGCATGCGTGGCCCATTGACCTTGATAGGGGGCTTGCGGGTGATGTGCGACACCAGGAAGTTCATGGCGATGTCCTCACAGTTGATGTACTCATCCACCATGTCGCGGATGGCCTGGGGCATCACGTACGAGTACAGGTACGCATAGTACTGCAGCAGAGACAACATGCAGCAGAGGATCAACCAGGGTCATGTTCATTAGGGCACATAACATTTGAAACATAGGGTTCAGTAAGACAGGCGAGTTGGCAGCAGAGTTACGTCACATAGAGGTCAGGGGTGACAGGTTTGAATGATGGGAGAGGGGGAGGGACTGTACCTTGTGAAAGAAGGCGGCGCCCGTCAGTACCATTGACAGTTCACAGGAGTAGTTAGAGTTGTAGAGCCACGACTGGTGGTTGACATCCCAGGCATGGAACCTCCCAGGGAAGCCCACGATGCGGTCCCTGGCCTCCCTCCATACTCTGATAAACACAATGACACGTAGTGAAATGAGTTACTGACCATACTGTAAAACCCACAACCAGACTGTTATACAATTACTAACCATACTCTGATACAAACCAGACTGTTATACAGTTACTAACCATACTGTAAAACCCACAACCAGACTGTTATACAATTACTAACCATACTCTGATACAAACCAGACTGTTATACAGTTACTGACCATACTGTAAAACCCACAACCAGACTGTTATACAATTACTAACCATACTCTGATACAAACCAGACTGTTATACAGTTACTAACCATACTGTAAAACCCACAACCAGACTGTTATACAGTTACTAACCATACTCTGATACAAACCAGACTGTTATACAGTTACTAACCATACTCTGATACCCACAACCAGACTGTTATACAGTTACTAACCATACTCTGATACCCACAACCAGACTGTTATACAGTTACTAACCATACTCTGATACCCACAACCAGACTGTTATACAGTTACTAACCATACTCTGATACAAACCAGACTGTTATACAGTTACTAACCATACTCTGATACCCACAACCAGACTGTTATACAGTTACTAACCATACTCTGATACAAACCAGACTGTTATACAGTTACTAACCATACTCTGATATCCACAACCAGACTGTTATACAGTTACTAACCATACTCTGATACCCACAACCAGACTGCTATACAGTTACTAACCATACTCTGATATCCACAACCAGACTGTTATACAGTTACTAACCATACTCTGATACAAACCAGACTGTTACACAGTTACTAACCATACTCTGATATCCACAACCAGACTGTTACACAGTTACTAACCATACTCTGATACAAACCAGACTGTTATACAGTTACTAACCATACTCTGATACCCACAACCAGACTGTTATACAGTTACTAACCATACTCTGATACAAACCAGACTGTTATACAGTTACTAACCATACTCTGATACAAACCAGACTGTTATACAGTTACTAACCATACTCTGATACCCACAACCAGACTGTTATACAGTTACTAACCATACTCTGATACAAACCAGACTGTTATACAGTTACTAACCATACTCTGATATCCACAACCAGACTGTTATACAGTTACTAACCATACTCTGATACCCACAACCAGACTGCTATACAGTTACTAACCATACTCTGATATCCACAACCAGACTGTTATACAGTTACTAACCATACTCTGATACAAACCAGACTGTTACACAGTTACTAACCATACTCTGATATCCACAACCAGACTGTTACACAGTTACTAACCATACTCTGATACAAACCAGACTGTTATACAGTTACTAACCATACTCTGATATCCACAACCAGACTGTTATACAGTTACTAACCATACTCTGATACAAACCAGACTGTTACACAGTTACTAACCATACTCTGATATCCACAACCAGACTGTTACACAGTTACTAACCATACTCTGATACAAACCAGACTGTTATACAGTTACTAACCATACTCTGATACCCACAACCAGACTGTTATACAGTTACTAACCATACTCTGATACAAACCAGACTGTTATACAGTTACTAACCATACTCTGATACAAACCAGACTGTTATACAGTTACTAACCATACTCTGATACCCACAACCAGACTGTTATATAGTTACTAACCATACTCTGATACCCACAACCAGACTGTTATATAGTTACTAACCATACTCTGATACCCACAACCAGACTGTTATACAGTTACTAACCATACTCTGATACAAACCAGACTGTTATACAGTTACTAACCATACTCTGATACAAACCAGACTGTTATACAGTTACTAACCATACTCTGATACCAACCAGACTTATACAGTTTGATTCAATTATGTAGAGGAAAAGTCAGCATTATACAGGGGAAAATGAGCGGAGAATTCCATCAAAATGTGACCACAATATAAACATATTGTGCTGTACATGAAGGCCTATAATGAAAAGTATTTAGCTGGTCTCTACAGCTCATCAGCAAGGATAGCAATCTACAAGGAGAAGAGTCTATAGAGGTATGTGTTGTGCATTCGTTTCTCTCCCACACACTGCAGCCACTCTCATCTCTGAGGGGGTGTCCTCTCTGTAAGCACACACACCTCTTCTGGAGTTACCTACATTTCTACTTCTGGTGAACAGAGGAATTCTCCATAAGTGCACACACACCAAGTATATACTCCTATCAAACATCAGACCTTTTCCTTGGCGATCTAGCACATTCTCATTACATGCATGCTATAACAATTCCCAGTGGAGCTGTTGTTCTAGGTGAGGAGGAACCTTCCAGGATAGTTCCAGGAGAGTTCAAGGTGAGGAGAAACATTCCAGGATAGGTACAGGAGAGTTCTAGGTGAGGAGAAACATTCCAGGATAGTTCCAGGAGAGTTCAAGGTGAGGAGAAACATTCCAGGATAGTTCCAGGAGAGTTCTAGGTGAGGAGAAACATTCCAGGATAGTTCCAGGAGAGTTCAAGGTGAGGAGAAACATTCCAGGATAGTTCCAGGAGAGTTCAAGGTGAGGAGAAACATTCCAGGATAGTTCCAGGAGAGTTCAAGGTGAGGAGGAACATTCCAGGATAGTTCCAGGAGAGTTCAAGGTGAAGAGGAACATTCCAGGATAGTTCCAGGAGAGTTCTAGGTGAGGAGGAACATTCCAGGAGAGTTCTAGGTGATGAGGAACATTCCAGGATAGTTCCAGGAGAGTTCAAGGTAAGGAGAAACATTCCAGGATAGTTCCAGGAGAGTTCAAGGTGAGGAGAAACATTCCAGGATAGTTCCAGGAGAGTTCTAGGTGAGGAGAAACATTCCAGGATAGGTACAGGAGAGTTCTAGGTGAGGAAAAACATTCCAGGATAGTTCCAGGAGAGTTCAAGGTGAGGAGAAACATTCCAGGATAGGTACAGGAGAGTTCTAGGTGAGGAGAAACATTCCAGGATAGTTCCAGGAGAGTTCAAGGTGAGGAGAAACATTCCAGGATAGTTCCAGGAGAGTTCAAGGTCAGGAGAAACATTCCAGGATAGGTACAGGAGAGTTCTAGGTGAGGAAAAACATTCCAGGAGAGTTCTAGGTGAGGAGGAACATTCCAGGAGAGTTCAAGGTGAGGAGAAACATTCCAGGATAGTTCCAGGAGAGTTCTAGGTGAGGAGGAACATTCCAGGAGAGTTCTAGGTGAGGAGGAACATTCCAGGATAGTTCCAGGAGAGTTCAAGGTGAGGAGAAACATTCCAGGATAGTTCCAGGAGAGTTCAAGGTGAGGAGGAACATTCCAGGATAGTTCCAGGAGAGTTCAAGGTGATGACGAACATTCCAGGATAGTTCCAGGAGAGTTCAAGGTGAGGAGGAACATTCCAGGAGAGTTCTAGGTGATGAGGAACATTCCAGGATAGTTCCAGGAGAGTTCAAGGTGAGGAGGAACATTCCAGGATAGTTCCAGGAGAGTTCAAGGTGAGGAGGAACATTCCAGGATAGTTCCAGGAGAGTTATAGGTGAGGAGGAACATTCCAGGATAGTTCCAGGAGAGTTCAAGGTGAGGAGGAACATTCCAGGAGAGTTCTAGGTAGGGGGAAACATTCCAGGAGAGGATACATATTCCAGGTCAGTTCCAGGAGAGGAGAAACATTCCAGGAGAGTTTCTGGGGAGTTCATGACAAATGACACCATTCATATAGTGCAGCATTTTGCCTGCCCGGACATGCTGCAGTGGCTAACCTTTAGATGACGCACAGAGTGCTGTTCACATAATCACAAGCCCCCACTTAGGCTTTAAACTGTACTTAAAGCTACAGCCTGGGATTTAAAGCTGTTCTATAGTCAATTAAATCCTTGATATTTACCCATTGATCCTTGAAGAATGTAACTTATAAATGCCTGAGGGACGTAGCGTAAATATGTCTTTACCATAACCCAAAATATAGGCTAAGGTTTTATTTCTCCATTGTTTAAAAACAGCAAGAATGTAAACAATGCATAGCTTCAAAATATGGTTAAGATTTTGTACAAATATGTTCAGTCATTGCATGTAGAGCGCTGTCTATGGATTTGGGAGGGGTAACATTTCCCTAGCGCGGCCATTTTGTTATTTATTTTTATCCAAGAACGTAGCTTTATATATGGTACTTACAGTGCATTCGGAAAGTATTTTTTGTTTAATTACAGCCTTATTCTAAAATTGATTAAATACTTCCCCCCCATCTACACACAATTCCCCATAACGACGAAGCAAAAACAGGTATTTAGACATTTTTGCAAATGTATATAAAAAAAAACAGAAACACCTTATTTACATAAGTATTCACACCCTTTGCTATGAGACTCTAAATTGAGCTCAGGTGCATCCTGTTTCCATTGATCATCCTTGAAATGTTTCTACAACCTGATTGGAGTCCACATGTGGTAAATTCAATTGATTGGACATGATTTGGAAAGGCATACACGTCTATATAAGGTCCCGTAGATGACAATGCATGTCAGAGCAAAAACCATGCCATGAGGTCGAAGGAATTGTCTATAGTGCTCCGAGACAGGATTGTGTCGAGGCACAGATCTGGGGAAGGGTACCAAAATATGTCTGCAGCATTGAAGGTCCCCAAGAACCAGTGGCGTCCGTCGTTCTTAAATGGAAGAAGTTTGGAACGACCAAGACTCTTCCTAGAGCTGGCCGCCCGGCCAAACTGAGCAATCAGGGGAGAAGGACCTTGGTCAGGGAGGTGACCAAGAACCGGATGGTCACTCTGACAGAGCTCCAGAGTTCCTCTGTGGAGATGGGAGAATCTACCAGAAGGACAACCATATCTGCAGCACTCTACCAATCAGGCCTTTACGTTAGAGTGGACACGCGGAAGCCACTCCTCAGTAAAAGGCACATGACAGCCCGCATGGAGTTTGACAAAAGGCACCTAAAGGACTCTCAGATCATGAGAAACAAGATTCTCTGGTCTGATCAAGGAAACGTCTGGAGGAAACCTGGCACCATCCCTACGGTGAAGCACGGTGGTGGCAGCATCATGCTGTGGGGATGTTTTTCAGCGGCAGGGACTGGGAGACTTGTCAGGATCGAGGGAAAGATGAATGCAGCAAAGTAGAGAGAGATCCTTGATTAAAAACTTGCTCCAAAGCACTCAGGACCTCAGACTGGGGCGAAGGTTTACCTTCCAACAGGACAACGACCCTAAGCACACAGCCAAGACAATGCAGGAGTGTCTTCAGGACAAGTCTCTGAATGTCCTTGAGTGGCCCAGCCAGAGCCCGGACTTGAACCCGTTGAACCCGACCGAACATTTCTGGAGATCTGAAAATAGCTGTGCAGCGACACTCCCCATCCAACCTGACAGAGCTGGAGAGGATCTACAGAGAAGAATGAGAGAATCTCCCCCAGTACAAGTGTGCCAAGCATGTAGCATCATACCCAAGACTCGAGGCTGTAATCACTGCCAAAAGTGCTTCAACAAAGTACTGAGTAAATGGTCTGAATATTTTCCGAATGCACTGTATATATTCAAGGTGAGGCAAGTCTAGCTCGGGTGGTGCTTGAAAATTCAACATGGTCCATTTTTCTCTTGTTGATCTGTCAGGGTCAGTGAGATCTGTGTTTGTTTTATGTGGTATATTCTGTGCTACAAATGCTTTTCAATGCCAGTGTGGGTTGATATTTGGTATTTTATTAGGATCTGCACGAGCTGTTGCAGCAGCTACTCTTCCTGGGGTCCACACAAAGCATGAAATAATACAGAACATTAATAGACAAGAACAGCTCAAGGACTGAACTACATACATGTAAAACGTCCCACACAACCTACATATCAGTACGTACACACAATATCTTTGATGGAAGGGAGTTCCACGCAATCATGGCTCTATATATTACTGCATGTTTTTTTACATTTGTTCTGGATTTTGGGACTGTGAAAAGACTCCTGGTGGCATGTCCGGTGGGGTAAGTGTGTGTGTGTCAGTGCTGTATGTAAGTTGATTATGCAAACATTTTGAATTTAACAATGTTTCTTATAAAAACAAGAAGTGATGCAGTCAGTCTCTCCTCTACATTTAGCCAAGAGAGATTGACATGCATAGTATTGATATTAGCTCTCTGAATGTTATATATATTTTTTTTATATTTTGGAATAAGTGTCAATTCACACATTTGTCATTATCTGTAGACAGATCATTTGTCTGCTGGGTTCCAAAGAAAAATGTACCTTTATAAATCTATTAAACACAAAACATATGGCACTTTCTTTTTCCAAAGAACTTTGGCTCCAATGACTGGTCCCGACACAGACTCCCCTCTCACTGACCTGAACCCAAACATGATCTCATCATGGCGGAGGTGGGCGTCGTCGTCGATGGACAAGATGGCTTCCGTCTCCACGACGTCCCAGGGCAGGAACCGGTTGTTGAGGCTGTTCTTCTCCGTGCGCACCACCTGCAGGACAGGAGACATGTTAAAGGGATAGGGCAACATCTTGGCAATGCCCTTTTGTCTACTTCCCCAGAGTCAAATGAACTCATGGATGAACTCATGGATACCATTTTTATGTCTATGCGTGCAGTTTGACGGAAGTTGAAGGTATTTTCTGGAGCCATTGCTAACTTGTGTTAGCGCAAAGACTGGAGGTCCACCGGGGTCTTCACTGAAAAATGATTTTTTTGTATTTTGTTTATTAGTAATACAATCCCAATAATGTGTGCATGCCAGCAGTCAAATTTTCAAAATAGAGGACTTCCAGTACAGAGCAAAAACAGTGTGTTGTGCATCCTTTGGGTCCTAATGTGGAATTTCATTAAAGTAGGCCTACAGCACAGGGTAGTAAACCATGGGCCAAACCACTCAGCCCCCCTTTCTCAACAACATTCTTAGACTAACCCCTCTTTAAAAACATGAAAGTATGGACTGATCTATTAGCAAATAAGATTTAAGAGGATTTTAAAATGTGTCAACCAATTAGGCTATTAATTGAAGATCATTCAACTATCCTCCCATCATAACCCCCTACAGAGAGGAAACATCACCTACAGGCTCTGTCATTTGGGGTTCTTGAATATTCTGTTTAACTTCTCATCTATTATAAAAGCCAGACCTTTTCTGTGGACTAAACATTTTCTCTTTCCTTTTATATCAGCGGGTGTAATTTGACTGGCTGGCCTGCAGACTTCTAGGGAAAAGCTTCAAAGCGAAGCAAGGAGAGCAGATCAAATCAGCTTCAGGAGCTAGCCTGATGTACTAGAGTGCACTCTCTCAGACACAGACTTCTGAGACTGCTGCACCACATCACAGGTTGAGGTTACACTTTTTGCATTTCAGAGTATTCTCTCCTATTAATATGGTTTATTCTGAGCAGTGAGAGCACTAAGCAGCAGGGGTATGTTTGGTATTCAGCGACGGTGGAAGGTACTCACCACGATGGGCAGGCCGATGTCTGGCCACAGCAGGTCGTCTGAAGGAGGCTTGGGGGAGTTCCACACCACCACCACTTTGTTGAGGTAGGGCAGCCCGTTGAGCCTCTCCAGGGAGTTCATCAGAACCTCCTCCCTCTCGTAGGTCAGCATGACCACGGTGAACTGCTCCCGAGGCACGTTCCCACCCAGCGCTGCTTGAAACTCCTTCCCCGAGCCCCCCGTGCCACTGCCAATGGGGCGGAAGCCCGTGCCCGAACCCAGGAACTTGGCCTCCGAGGGCAGCACCGGGTCCAGCGGCGTGTGAGGGAAGAGGTGGAAAGGCCCCGGGGCGCGGTTCCAGGTCTGGTAGGTGTCGGATGCTGTGTACGTGAAGTTGCGAAGGAAGCGTGGTGAGGCGTAGGGTGGCTCTGTCTCCACGGGACCCAGGTCCAGGTCGCCATTGTCGGCCAGGTTAGCGTCCGTGCCCGCCATCTTGCCCGCCTTGTGGGGGATCTCCTGGGCGGGCTCCTCGTGGATGGGCGCGGGGGGCACCTGGATGCGGGTCCGGACGCTAGCCAGAATTGTGCCCAGGACGTTCTCTGAGGTAGAGAAGTAGGTTTCCCACAGGAAGCGGCCCTGCCGCCGCATGGCCAGTAGGTCATTGTCTGATAGGCTGCGTAGCAAGAAGTGCAGCTCGGTGATGCGGGGCTTGGGCACCATAATGGCCGCCTCGCTCCAGTGGACCAGCTGATGGTAGGGCAGCCTGGCGTGGTCCCCCAGTACCACAGGGATGGCCCCCACCTCCAGGGCCTCAAACAGCCTCATGCCGTTGCCCGCTGAGGCCATCAGTTGACCGTCCCCGGGGGAGATGACCAAGGCAAAGGTGGAGGCCTTAAGGACCTCTAGCCGCTCCTCCCTCTCCCCACACAGGGCCCACTCTGTGGGCAGGCTGGGCTGCGGGCTCTTACAGGTGAACTCCACCAGCACCTGGTCCAGGCGGCTGTCCTGCACTGCCTTAAGCGTTCCGATGATGCGATCGTCGTAGTCGGCTGGCGGGTCTCCCTCCATCTCCTCCTCAAAGGACTGGGGCGGCCCCTCCTGCAGGCTGCTCCTCAGAGACTCCACCCTCTCGCCCTGGAAGGTAAACAGGTACTTCCTCTTGACGGGCACCTGGGGCGGCACCTCCAAGAAGTTTGGCTCAGAGAGGGCGTGGACCAGTGGGGACACCACCAGGTCGAAGCCCTCGCGGTACTGCTGCTCAAGAAAGATGGACTGGGCCACTGCCGCCCGGCCTGTGCTCACATTGTACAGGAAGTTCTGCGTCATGGACTTCCTGGAAAGGTGGACCAGGAGATGGTTGTGTCCGTCAGACCTCCAGTACGGCAGAGCCTTCAGCTGCTTCTCCAGCGCTGAGGGGGCCGGGAGGGGGGAGGAAGGAGATTCCTGCAGCTCTCCCACCAGCACCACATACAGACAGGCGATGCTGGGGTTGTCCGTCACGTAGATGCTGCTCTTCACCGAGGTGGCGAAGGCCTGCCTGACCAGCGGGTCCAGGGACTCCCCCCAGGGGTAGGAGGCAGTGTCGTAGACGTACACAGGGAAGCCCGAGGTCAACGGGCAGCGGGCGTAGTCGAAGCAGGAGCGCAGGCGGCAGACGTGGGCAGACTTGGGCGGGGGTAGTCCTGGGTCGTCCTTGTCAGGTATTAACCTCACGGGAAGCGAGAGCTTGGGCTGGTTCTGGGCCATCAGCTCCTTGTATGAGTGCTCCGTCTGGCTGATGACGTTCTTCAACTGCAGCAGGTCCTGCTTGGCACTGTCGATGCTACGCTTGCACGCCTCGATGCGCAGGTTGAGCCGGACGATCTCCCCGTTCAGCTCCTGCCGCTTGGCCTCCAGCTGTAGCAGCTCCTCGCTGACCGACTCGCGGATGCGGCACAGGTCCTGCACGTGCTTGGCTTCGCACAGCTCACCGCCGGGCCGAGGGCCGAAGATGCGCTTGTCGGGGCCACCCGCCTCGTCGATGGTGGTGAGGTAGTAGTGGGCGATGAGCGGGAAGAAGACCAGGATGAAGAAGAGCATGAAGCTGAGCCAGGTGAGGCGCACGCGCCGCAGCACCCACGGCTGGCCACCAGCCCCCACCCCACCACCGTTACGCTGCATCATGGGTTAGGGTCACTGGGCTCAGCGCCGCACCGGAGAGTCTACTAGTCTACAGGAATCAGCAGCCATGGTGCAACCTCGTCAACATGGTGAAAGTGTGGATGCTAAACCATCAGTTGTTCATTGACTTGTTTTGTCCTCATAAAATGTGGATCGACTTGATCTTGGTTTTCCTTTTGGTATCAGATGTCAAGGGACCTCACCTTTACCCTGCAGGTGTGCCATAGTTCAGACAAGTCCATGCCATCGTTCCTTTTGTATGATGTAGTTGTATTCCTGACCCATGTAAGCACAGTGTCGGGGGAGGGGAGCCCCATCCGGGAAACGCCTTGGACGAGAGCATGGCTGGTCACAGTGCAGCAGAGTGGCATCATCGGTCGGCCGCTCCTGCCCAGGTTGTGCCCATTATCTGGGTCCGAGTGGGTCTGCCGAAGAGCGAAAGGCCTCCAAATGTCAAAACCTAAAACAGATACAGAAAAACTATGTCAAAATGAGAATATGTAAGGTCCCTAAAGGCCCGCACATACTGTAGGATTTTGCAGTGTTAGCTGCTGGCGCTGGCACATGCGCAGATCAAATACACCTCTGCAGTTGACGTAGCCTACGTTGGTTGACGTAGCCTACGTTGGTTGACGTAGCCTACGTTGGTTGACGTAGCTTACGTTGGTTTACGTAGCCTACGTCGGTTGACGTAGCCTACGTCGGTTGACGTAGCCTACTTCGGTTGACGTAGCCTACGTTGGTTGACGTAGCCTACGTTGGTTGACGTAGCCTACGTTGGTTGACGTAGCCTCGCAAGCCAATCGCAGAATGTGACGACAGAACGGAAGCAAAATGTTCAAATGTGTGCTTTTGTGTGAGTGACAGATGTTTAAAGTTAATTTAAAAAGTCCTATATACTGCATAATTTACTGCATTACAACACACAGCCTAGTTTTTCATTTCTCTCTACAGGCCTGAGATCAGTAAATGATCTGAAAAGCAGCACTGGGCGTACTGTATCACAACTGCTGACACAAGGTAAGGTTCTACCAACAGCATCTCCTTCCTTGAGTCTACATCCTTATTAGGAACGAGGGCTTTCTCCTCCTCACCAGCTTTCATGTCACAGGCTACATCACCAGACAGGTCTTCCTCCAAAACAACAACAACAACAAAAAGAGACTGCAGAATCACAATACCGACTAGGCTTCTCTGTGTTGGGGGAAACAGCAACAACAAAGGTTCAGGTTTGCTATCAGCAGATAAATCCTAGTGCAAATAAAAGAGACCGATTCAGCATAAAGGGCAGTCGTGGACGGGAGGTCACCTAAAATAAAATGTTGGGTATTACTCCTCAGACAACAGCCCTAATGCATCAGTGAAGAATGAAAATAGCCTACTCTCTGGCAGACCAAAATAAAAAAAAGGCATGGAACACAAACTAATCAATGCTGGTTCCAGTCTCTGACAAGGCAACAAGGTCACTGTGTAGTATCCTCACTGCTACACCTGCAGAAGTTGGTGCTAGGTCTTATCAAATAGACCTGAACACTAAACCCACAACATCCTCATAGGGTTAACATCACAGAATGGAAATCAGATTGGAGAGTTCACGCTGACATATATCTTCATAAAAGACGAAGTACGTGTTTACCTTGGCAACAGAAAAGGTTCATTTGTTGATGGGCCTGAAAAACTCTGACGAATAGACTGCACCAATCATTGGACTAGTCTGCAGAAGTGTCACGTTCACTAACATGTCCTGCCAGGACACTCACAGATCCCGATGCCAAATAAAAACCATCTTTCCCTGGGTTCGGTGCCAGGAAAAACAGGAATTCCCCCCTGCTGACTCCATCTGACACACACACACACACACACACACACACACACACACACACACACACACACACACACACACACACACACACACACACACACACACACACACACACACTATGTACAGATAACTGAAAGCCTTGTGGTGATTTGGAGACTCAAGCATCCAGCAGGATGAGTGGGCATATGCATTTCTCTCCCCTAATGGAGCATCTTGCAATATGGCCTCGTGCACCTGCTCTCCTGCTGGAAGGTTGGGAGATGGAGACAAAGCGCACTGTGCACTTTGTGTAACATAGCCCATTACACACACCAGTAACATTCACTGCATCAGACCACACAGGTCTGTTCCTATTTTCCACACTGTAGTAGCCATCAGGGGCAGCCTGGCTGCCATCAGGGGTTAGTCTTGTCAACACAGTACGTGTCATTACAGCAGCAGTAGTCATCAGCACAGCACAGCTGACTGACAAGCTCCAAGGAGCCCGTGTCACATGATTTAATCTCTGCCTTGGGACCCTTGACCCCCCCAGATGTCTGGCGGTGGGCCTGAGGTGCCACGGGGAGACTTAAGGGGTCTACAGACAATACACAAACAAGCTTCCAGGGAGCGTAGTGTTGCAATGTCTTGTTTCATCATAAAAGGGGCAGCTTCTTGTAATACCCTCAGTCATTCAACAGTTTTTTTTCTACCTGGAAGTTGAGACCTGACGTATCATTCCTTGCGAAGACTGAGGGGCAGTATGGAGTCCCGCCCCTGTGTCTACATCACATCTTTTCCTGTATCCTTCGGGTATAAACAGACGAGATGGGTGTTCTGCTACTTTGTTTCTACGAAGCTTCCTTTCTTGTGCTTTTTATTTAGAGATTATGTCTATGTCCAGTTTCGAGGCGCGTCGGTGAGAGCTGCTGAGATAATAGAAGAACTTTTACTACCCTTCAATACGGTTGTATTCAGACAAGCAAGCAAAAGACAATAGCTGGAGGGAGATATCACAAAATTTGAACACAAATACATATAAAGAAACATGGAGTAAGATTTTGGACTGGTATGTTGGCAATCTATAAAGGGTGAAAGAGACGAGGAGTGGGGCTGCCACTGGTGTGAGTCCCACCGACTGTCTGACAACTGGATTGGCTTTGTGGTTACGTGAAACATCAGACAGACACCAATATGCCAGATACGGTACGTCCTCGTCATGCAGCTGAGTCCTTTGGTACAGTATGTGTGCTTGTGATCTTATGTTGAGCAGACCTAGTTAGAGCATGTGAAATCAGCTGTTTTGAATGGGTGAAATTGTGAGTGCCTGTGTTATAATAATGATGAGCAGGGCTAGTTCAAATATCTGAAAACAGAGTTTTGTGTCTGCCTTAATTACATTGAGTTGTTCATGAAATCAGTTCTTTAAGTTAAACATGTTTAACTCAAAAGGAGCACATGGAGATAGTTTAAGATTTCTTGCATTGTATTCACCATCTGCTTGTACAGTCCAGAGACGGAGCGGAGCCCTGAGGGGCCCCATCTACAGGTGATTCATCGCATAGAACACACCAGACTAGCCTGACATGTAGCTAGCATTTGTAAACAGGCATATAACATGGGATCCGGAAGTTCAAACAATGTCGCTAGCTAGAATCAAAAAGAGCGGCTTGGCCCCTCTTCCTTGGTAAGCTACTCTGGCTCCCCCTAGTGGATACACACACTACACAAGGCCCCTCTTGTTTGGTAAGCTACTCTGGCTCCCCCTAGTGGATACACACTACACAAGGCCCCTCTTGTTTGGTAAGCTACTCTGGCTCCCCCTAGTGGATACACACTACACAAGGCTCCTCTTGTTTGGTAAGCTACTCTGGCTCCCCCTAGTGGATACACACTACACAAGGCCCCTCTTCCTTGGTAAGCTACTCTGGCTCCCCCTAGTGGATATTAGGGATGCACCGGTACAGTTCGGTATGCATCACGGTTTGTGGGCCACAGTAACGGTGTTGGTATATTTATATTTAAGAAAAAAATGAAAAACACATCGCCCTTTAAACAATGAACTGTTTATTTTTCCTATAGACAAATCAAACTTTCCATTCAGAAAAATGGCAGCATGACTGACCAGGCCTGGTTTCTGTCTCTACTGTATGAAATCAAGGGGGGAAAAACATTCAAAACAAAAGTGCTTCTTAGCTTTGACAACCTGTAGGTGCTTTGCCTTCTCTATTTTAAATACAGGGTACATAATTGAATAGGCGATATTAAATGTAAAAATAACAAAAGTGCAACATCAAGTTGGTACCCTATATGAGATATATATTCCTTCATGTTGAGGTTCTTCTGTAAAAAGATAAGCATGTCAACATTCTCTAAAGCAAGACGAGAACGGCTTGCACTGACAATGTCCCCTGCGGTGGAGAAAACTCTCGCTTGCAACAGAGATTCCCCGGACACGGAGGCTTTGCAACATGGGGGAAGTTTTGACTGGTTTGTTTTCCACCACACAAAGGATCAGCATCCACATGAAGACATTCTGCTGCCTTGTATGAGGTGACCTCCTCCTCAATCATTGTGGAAAAGGGCTTGGTCTGCTCCTCTGAAAAGCTCCCCAAATAACTCTGCCATGGTCTTCTTTTGTGGAGGGGAGAATGAGGATGGATTTTCTTCCTCTGTGGATGGCCCTGCTTGAAACGGCAAGAAAAGTGGCAAACATTATTGTTAAGTGTAAGTGACACACATCACATTTTAACACGCATGATAAAAACAATAAAAAACAATATGAAAAATAATTTAAAAATAGATCAAATACCTGATGTTCATGCTACACAATTTATTTGATGAGATCCTTGTAGACTCTGTCGCAGCAGGCTGGCAGGGATTTAAACCTTGGACCAAGGGCTGTAGCTCTGTGAAGGTCGTCTAGAAGATCTGGGTCTGTGTATCTTCTCTCCAAGTCCTGAGTGATGGCTGCCTTGGCCTCCCTGATGGTTGCACTGTCCTCAGGACCTGGTGCCATGGATTTGAGAATCATTGTTTTTAAGAGGCGGAATCATTGATGAGGTGTGACTTGTTTCACTGCTCATGAGACTAATCATTGTTTTCAGGGGGGTTGAGTAGCTGAATGAGTTTTTCTGCCAGCTTCAGTTCAGTCAGTCAGCATGGCTATGTCTTTGACGGACTTCTTCACAGCCTTGTCCAATACAGCAAAGTAGATGGCTGGTTGCTGTTCCACGTAACGTTCCAGCATGTCATGTATGGTATTCCAACAGGTTGTGACATCATGGATTCATTTGTGCTTTGATATAGAGTTGAAGTCAGAAGTTTACATACACCTTTGCCAAATACATTTAAACTCAGTTTCACAATTACTGACATTTAATCCTAGTAAAAATGATTCCCTGTCTTAGGTCAGTTAGGACCACCACTTTATTTTAAGAATGTGAAATGTCAGAATAATGATTTATTTCAGCTTATATTTCTTTCATCACATTCCCAGTGGGTCAGAAGGCTACATACACTCAATTAGTATTCGGTAGCATTGCCTTTAAATTGCTTAACTTGGGTTAAACGTTTTGGGTAGCTTTCCACAAGCTTCCCACAATAAGTTGGGTGAATTTTTGCACATTCCTCCTGACAGACCTGGTGTAACTGAGTCAGGTTTGTAGGCCTCTTTGCTCACACACGCTTTTTCAGTTCTGCCCACAAATTTTCTATAGGATTGAGGTCAGGGCTTTGTGATGGCCATTCCAATACCTTGACTTTGTTGTCCTTAAGCCATTTTGCCACAACTTTGGAAGTATGCTTGGGGTCATTGTCCATTTGGAAGACCCATTTGCGACCAAGCTTTAACTTCCTGACTGATGTCTTGAGATGTTGCTTCAATATATCCACATCATTTTACTTCCTCATGATACCATCTATTTTGTGAAGGGCACCAGTCCCTCATGCAGCAAAGCACCCCCACAACATGATGCTGCCACCTACGTGCTTCACGGTTGGGAAGGTGTTCTTCGGCTTGCAATCCTCCCACTTTTTTCTCTAAACATAATGATGGTCATAATGGCCAAACAGTTCTATTTTTGTTTCATCAGACCAGAGGACATTTCTCCAAAAAGTACAATCTTTGTCCCCATGTGCAGTTGCAAACCATAGTCTGGCTTTTTTATGGCGGTTTTGGAGCAGTGGCTTCTTCCTTGCTGAGCGCCCTTTCAGGTTATGTCGATATAGGACTCGTTTTTACTATGGATATAGACACTTTTGTACCCGCTTCCTCCAGCATATTCACAAGGTCCTTTGCTGTTGTTCTGGGATTGATTTGCACTTTACGCACCAAAGTACGTTCATCTCTAGGAGACAGAACGCATCTCCTTCCTGAGCGGTATGATGGCTGCATGGTCCCATGGTGTTTATACTTTCGTACTATTGTTTGTACAAATGAACGTGGTACCTTCAGACATTTGGAAATAGTTCCTAAGCATGAATCGGACTTGGAGTTCCACAATTTTTTTTTCTGAGGTCTTGGCTGATTTCTTTTGATTTTCCCATGATGTCAAGCAAAGAGGCACTGAGTTTGAAGGTAGGCCTTGAAATACATCCACAGGTACACCTCCAATTGACTGAAATGATGTCAATTGGCCTATCAGAAGCTTCTAAAGCCATGACATCATTTTCTGGAATTTTCCAAGCTGTTTAAAGGCACAGTTGACTTAGTGTATGTAAACTTCTGACCCACTAGAATTGTGATACAGTGAATTATAAGTGAAATAATCTGTCTGTAAACAATTGTTAGAAAAATTACTTGTGTCATGTACAAAGTAGATGTCCTAACCGACTTGCCAAAACTATAGTTTGTTAACAAGAAATTTGCGGAATGGTTAAAAAACTAGTTTTAATGACTCCAACCTAAGTGTATGTAAAGTTCCGACTTCAACTATATCTAGCATCTCTTGCTTGACTGTCACAACTTGGTGAGCGGTGGTGCTTTTGTGAAAAAAAGTCACCACTTTTCTGACCTTCGTCAGCAGGCGAGACACTGCCTTGAGACTGCCCTCTTGCCTGTGAGGTTCAGGATGTGTGCAAAACATCTAATGTGGGGCCCAAACCCATCAGCTTCACGGATGGCGTTCAATGTTTTGTGCGTTATCTGTAGTGGCTGGGATAGTGATATTTGGTCTCTCTAGCTTCCACTCAGTCACAGCATTCATTCATTATAGGGGTAAGTGTGCGCTTGTATCACTCTCATACAGGGGATGAGATTGCAACACATAGCTCTTCATCTCCCAGACCAGTACATGGTCAACCGTCACAGTGAGGTAGCTTTGAGTTGCTCTGGCGGTCCAACTACCCTTGGAGAGAGATAGATAAGGTGTCTGTGTCAATTCCTTTTCAATGTCTCTCTGTGATGCTTCATAGAGTTTGGGAATTACTTTGCTGCTGAAATGCGTGCGGGAGGGGACATTGTAACGCTGTTCAATTTGTTTCATCAGGTGACGAAATCCCGAGTCAGTAACCACCGAATAGGGCTGCAAATCTTTGGCTTTGAACACTCCCATTGCTTTCGTTATTTCTTTGTTTTTCTGAATTTGTCGCAAATTGTTGTTGGAAGGCAGCAGCGAGAGATAGTTGTGTTTTCGCTAACGAGTGGACTCTCCTTGCTCCAGCTCCACCTGCAAGGGTGATGGCGACGTAAATGACGTGTTAGAAGTGTTTCCACTCGAGTAGCCGACACTGGGAAAGAAATGCGTGCAAACTGTACTTTGTTTACTGTCTTCTTACCCTCGTCATTGTATTGAACGCTGAATCCAAAATGTTTCCACACAGCGGATTTGAAAGACTGCGGTACCTCTTCAAATTTGCTTCACTCTGTCTCCCTAGCACTCGCCATTGTCACATTGGAGCTGAGAGAATATTTGTTTTTAGTTTCCCCCCTCTTCATGGGGCCCATTTAGGGAGGTTTCCTACTGAGATCGTCCATTGGTTGTGTAAGGTGGAGGGGGTTGCGGTCACTGCGGTTGCCACATTTAGAGACATTGCTGTGGAGTTAAGTTTGTCAGCCCTCAGGAGCCCCCTAACGGCCTGGGGTCCCAAGCAGTTGCCTGCCTTGCCTGTTCACAAGCTGCACATCTGGTTCTGTGGATCTAAATGTACAATGTGCGTGTAGTCTGCAGCGCAATAAGCAAGTTTTGGAAAATATTGGAAAATGAGGCATATCGTAATTTCGCGGTTCACGTGCGCGTATTGAACAGTAGGGGGCGTACGGAACGGTTTGACAACATATTGTGTACCGTTGCATCTCTAGTGGATATACACTAAACAAGGCTCCTCTTCCTTGGTAAGCTACTCTGGCTCCCCCTAGTGGATACACACTAAACAAGGCTCCTCTTCCTTGGTAAGCTACTCTGGCTCCCCCTAGTGGATACACACTACACAAGGCTCCTCTTCCTTGGTAAGCTACTCTGGCTCCCCCTAGTGGATACACTACACAAGGCTCCTCTTGCTTGGTAAGCTACTCTGGCTCCCCCTAGTGGATACACACTACACAAGGCTCCTCTTCCTTGGTAAAAAACTTTGGCTCCCCCTAGTGGATACACACTACACAAGGCCCCTCTTGTTTGATAAGCTACTCTGGCTCCCCCTAGTGGATACACACTACACAAGGCCCCTCTTGTTTGATAAGCTACTCTGGCTCCCAAGCCCCTAGTCACTAGTGGATACACACGGCACAAGGTGGACTTCCTCTCTGGCTGGAACGCAGCAAAAAGAGTCCGCGCCCCTCCCCCCAAAAAAACGACTCCACCCACATGCACGTAGATCAACGGTGTTAAGAGGGCCTATCAGGAGCCTCAGATGAATCACTGAGGGGCTTCAGGCCTGTGATGCAGATCTCCAGAGTAAATGGGAGACAGATGCTGCAGCCTCTCGGGTCCAAACCAACGCCACCTCTAATCGGGCTGTGAACACACAGGTTTAGTGTTGACGTTAGCCCTGGGGTGAAACACACACACACACACACACACACACACACACCGAGTCTCATCTACAACGGCAGGACTTGGCTAATCCTCAGAGTAGTCTCTACCCTCTACTACCGAGTTCAATTCCATCTGTAGGGTATGGAGGTGGAACACACAAACGCACACAGACAGTATTGATCAAGCCAAACAGTTTATGAGAGAATCAATGATAATCTAATCATCGGGATAGGCTCGTGTTGCGAGGCAGTTTTATGTAAAGCTAATAGATGACAGTGCTGAGGTGGTGTCCGCTTGCACTTGTACTCTGGGAGAAAGACCAGTGCAAGGAGGAATAGACAGAGGCAGCCCAGAACACATTGCATTACAGCGGCATGTATTAAGATGTGGTGTCCTTGCCTTGCCCTTCAAGCGGCTACGTCAACAGGAATACGTAAAGTTGCCGGCCGATAATGTGTGAGAGCTTGGGCTAGCTCTATTTCAGGGGGCCAGAATTCTGCAACATTTTCAAATCAGGAGGCCACGGCGGGAGGGAGAGGCAGAAGCAGAGTCTGTTTGATGACCCAGATAAAGGATATCTTCACTCAACTGCTGAGTAGCCAGTCGATGGGTTAGTAAGCACATCGGTGCTCAGAGCTGGGGAACGGCGCAGTCTATACATTGGCGATTTTCCAAATTAATTTCATTTCGGCCCTATAAAAAAACGCTGCTATGAACTTGTGAGCTATCTTGGCTAACTTTGTCAAATGATGTGTGTGTCAGGGGACAGTGACAAGGCAACGTGATGACGTTAGGATGATAAAAGGGTGTGAAAAGTGGTCATTGAGCCTAGAATGATGAAAAGGGTGAATCTAGGCCTAGTGAGCCTGGAAGGCTTATATCTTTATGGTGAAAACCAGACAGGTCTAGACTAGCAGGACAAGCGTCACTGACTAACCCTCCAGACAAAGTTTAAAGGGATACTGCAAGATTCTGGCAATTAAGCCGTTTTTCTACTTAACCAAAACATACGCTACCATACCTGTTCAGTTCCAGTCATTGCGCAAACGCTATTTAGCATTGGCTCGCGAAACATCAAACATCAAAATGGTATCCACCAGGGACCGTATCCAAAAAGCATCTCAAAAAAGGTCCTAGGAAGCCTGTTAAAACCTGTTTCAAGACAAAAACCTCCCAGTTCTGAGTAGGTTTTTCGATGTTAAGACACCACTCAGACAAACTCTGAGGCAAAAGTAAAACCAACCTCAAAAGTTTCTCAGCTGGTAACAACGACAGTTTGAAGTACCCCAAAGGAAATACACCCATAGACTTTTTCCAGATTTTGTAGGATCTAAAGTAGGATTAAAATGTATTTCTTAGGGCCACACAAGTGGTGCAGAGGTCTAGGCCTGGATTTGATCCCGGGCTGTGTCACAGCTGGCCATGACCGGGAGACCCATGAGGCGGTGCACAATTGGCCCAGCATCGTCCGGGTTTAATTGACCAACTGATGGGCATATTTTTTTTACGTGATATTGCACTAGGAAAGGGATAACTTTACATATAATGTAGGTTCATGAAATAATAAAAATAAAAATGTGATTACTTTTTAGCCTAGTGGTTCTGAACAGGCTAAAACACATTCTTCGCACGCTTTGAGGATAACACAGTGCAACTGACGTGGCCCGCTACCAAGGACTGTGGGCTCTCCTTCTCCGTGGACGACGTGAGAAAAACATTTATACAGGTTAACCCTCGCAAGGCTGCCGGCCCAGACGGCATCCCTAGCCGCGTCCTCAGAGCATGCGCAGACCAGCTGGCTGGTGTGTTTACGGGCATATTCAATCTCTCCCCCTCCCAATCTGCTGTCCCCACATGCTTCAAGATGGCCACCATTGTTCCTGTACCCAAGAAGGCAAAGGTAACTGAACTTAATGACTATCACCCCATAGCACTCACCTCTGTCATCATGAAGTGCTTTGAGAAGCTAGTTAAAGATCATATCACCTCTAAGTTACCTGACACCCTAGACCCACCTCAATTTGCTTACTGCCCCAATAAATCCACAGACGATGCAATCGCCATCACTCTGCCCTATCCCATCTGGACAAGAGGAATACCTATGTAAGAAGGTTGTTCATTGACTACAGCTCAGCATTCAACACCATAGTACCATCCAAGCTTATCATTAAGCTCGAGGCCCTGGGTCTGAACCCCACCCTGTGCAACTGTGTCCTGGACTTCCTGACAGGAATCCCCCAGGAGGTGAAGTTAGGAAACATCACCTCCACTCCACTGATCCGCACCACACAAGGGTGCCTGCTCAGCCTCCTCCTGTACTCCCTGTTCACCCACGACTGGCATGACCAAGCACGCCTCCAACTCAATCATGAAGTTTGCAGACGACAACAGTAGTGGGCTTGATTACCAATGATGACGAGACAGCCTACAGGGAGGAGGTGAGGGCTCTGGGAGTGTGGTGCCTCGAAAACAACCTCTCACTCAACATCAACAAAACAAAGGAGATGATCGTGGACTTCAGGAAACAGCAGAGGGAGCACCCCCCCTATCTACATCGACGGGACCGCAGTGGAGAAGGTGGAAAGTTTCAAGTTCCTGGGCGTACACATCACTGACAAACTGAAATGGACCACCCACACAGACAGCGTGGTGAAGAAAGCGCAACAGAGCCTCTTCAACCTCAGGAGGCTAAAGAAATTTGGCTTGTCACCTAAAACCCTCAAACTTTTACAGATGCACAACTGAAAGCATTCTGTCAGGCTGTATCACTGCCTGGTACAGGAACTGCACTGCCCTCAACCGCAAGGCTCTCCAGAGGGTTGTGCGGTCTGCCCAACGCATTAGTGGGCAAACTACCCACAGTCCAGGACACCTACAGCACCCCATGTCACAGGAAGGCCAAAAAGATCATCAAGGACATCAACCACCTGAGCCACTGCCTGTTCACCCCGTTACCATCCAGAAAGTGAGGTCAGTACAGGTACATCAAAGCTGGGACCAAGAGACTGAAACACAGCTTCTATCTCAAGGCCATGAGACTGTTAAACAGCCATCACTAGCACATTAGAGGCTGCTGCCTACAGGCATAGAGTAGAAATCACTGGCCATTTAAGGAATGGAACACTAGTCACTTTAATAATGTTTACATATCTGGCATTACTCATCTCATATGTATATACTGTATTCTGTACTATTCTACAGTATCAGTCACTTAATGTTTACGTATCTTGCATTTCTCATCTCATATGTATATACTGTTTTCTATACTATTCTACTGTATCTTAGCCCGTTGCGCTCTGACATCGCTCGTCCATATGTATATAAGCCGTCATTGTAAATAAGAATTTGTTCTTAACAGACTTGCCTAGTTAAATAAAGGTTAAATAAAAATAAATAAACACAACTGTCTTAATTCATTCCTACTTAGATTTGTGTGTATTGGGTATATGTTGTGTAATTTGTTAGATATTACTGCACTGTTGGAGCTAGAAGAACAAGCAATAACATCTGCTAATCATGTGTATGTGACCAATCAAATTTGATTTATAAGTATTTAGGCATATTATGTGAATTAGACCTCATGTGAAATCATTGAGAAAAGCACAAGAGTTACTGATGGATGTAGGCCAGTCTAGATTGTTTATCGGCTGATCATATAGAAATATCAAAGCATTATTTCGATAGACAGACAATTGCTTTGGAGTTATGGCGTAGAAACCACTGACTTTTCTCTTATCAAGACCCCTGCTGGTAACAGTTACATGGTTAGGACAACTCATGAGGTCTCCTAAATGTCTGTCGACTAGGTGGAACTAAAGAGTCTTCATGCATAGCTTATATTTGTACCTATAAGAGTAGGAGTAAAATGACTAATCTCGTCACTTATGACCAATTTTCTACTCAGACGCTTTGAGGATTTGGCCCCAGCTCATCTGACTCTGGGGAAGTAGAAAAATTGATTATTTACCAGAATATCGCAGTATCCCTTTAAGAATCACACAGAGTCAGAAGAACAGGTGGTTGAGTGAGAGAGAGGGACTTATCTCCTCGAAATGTACACTGTGACTGGGTGAGTAAGAGAGGAATTTTAAAAGGGAAGGAACTAGGAAGCATGAGTTTTTACTCACCAATGTAAAAGCAGTGTGGTCAAAGACTTAGCAGTAGTCACAATCTGGTTACCTATAAGTACAAAAAGTTGTGTTTTTGGGTTACAACAAATGTATTAACTTATTTCAGATATCTTCTTAACTACCCACAATGCACTCTTAACATCATATGGAGGATCTACTCTGTGCTACCGAGTTCGTATGCTTGCTCGGTAGCTAGCTCAAGCTGGCTAACGTTAGCCACAAGCCATGCTACCATGTAATTACATTCCAGACCAAGTGTTGGCGGTGGTGAGCTACTATCCACCAATCACAGGAAGTGTGATGTAAACAATGGGGCACGTGGGGCCATGCTCTTCACAGACTTTGTGGCTGAGTTATCTGGTGGGAACCCTGTAGCACAGCAGGCTCTGGTGCCTTCTTCCTGTGGGCTCGAAATGAAATAAAATCATACCTGCTTGCTCTAATTTTGTAGTACCTCGTCGGTTCTTTTTGTTTCGTAAACTTTTCGGCATGCTCTCTGAAGTAGTTTACAGGAGTTTTGTAAAATGTCCACCTTCGCTTAGTGCTAGCATGCTAGCTGACAGACATCTGGAATGTATGCTCTAGCAACTCCTGTGGCGGGCCGGGCGCATGCACTCTGACACAGTCGCCAGTTGTACGGTATTTCCTCTGACACATTGGTGTGGTTGGCTTCCGGGTTAAGCAGGCATTGTGTCAAGAAGCAGTGCGGCTTGGTTGAGTCGTGTTTGGAGGACGCATGGCTCTCGAACTTCGCCTCTCCTGAGTCTGTATGGGAGTAGCAGTGAATGGACAAGACTAACTACCAATTGAATACTACGAAATTGTGGAGAAAACCTTTCAACTTGACTTGTAACAATACATTCATAAAATATTTGCTTGTAAGTTGGCTGAAAATTGAAGTTTTGTTGGAGTTCACATTAGGATTGCTTGCCGGGCCCTGCATTTTACGTCACCCCTCGGAAAAACGTTTTCCGACATGATTTAAACTTTCTTCGGAATTCTGATCGGTTTTATGAAATAACTCGTAAAATAGAGAAGTGAGGTATAACTTTGCATTGGGACATTTTGTGTGTACTAATGCAAAATCCATGTTATATTTATGCTTCATAACCTCTAAGCGCTTTTCAGAGTCAGTGGAATATCACAGAATACCCTGCACAGTACACCACTTGTCCCTCTAGTCAACACGGCTAGTGCCTTCAAACACACACACAAAGGGCGACAGCCCACAGTCGATGCGACAGCTCACAGTCGATGCGACAGCTGGCGGTGAGAACTGCATCAAAATAAACCAACATTGCATAAAAACATTTACATGCAACAGAAATTATGAATAAACAAATGTATTAGAAAACAAAGATTTGTATTGTTAAAAAGGATTCTAAACTGATAGCTAGCTAGCTGGAGTGGGCAAGTAAGCTGATTCTACTGTTGGACATATAATACGTGCTGATGGATCACCATGCAGGCTGTTTTGTACTGCGATTGGTCAACAACGACGGCACCACTTCAAAAATAGAGTAGAATCCTATTTTCTCCACCTAGTCTGAGCGGCTTCCACAGGCACAGCAGAGCACTCCACTCCACTTGGATAGAATTACACCCCCCGCCTAAGTTAAATTGAAAATGAATGGGCCACCCCATCCGCACTGTCGGTCAGCTCCTTTAGTGCCTCTAAATGTTTCAACAGTCTCTCTGCACACTGTGGCTGGGTGAGTGAGAGAGAGTGAGCCTTAAGGCACGTCTTGTGGAGAGAAGGAAGAAAGGCAGAGAGAACTGTTACATCCAGAGAGAGGGATATTAGATTTGAGTGGACTCAGACATTGGGACATTTCCTCAACTAGATTTGGGGATGGCAGGAAGAGAGGTTTAGTAGCTTGTCCGCAGTGTACAGTACCTAATACATGTACAGGGCGGCAGGTAGCCTAACGGTTAGAGCGTTGGGCCAGTAACTGAAAGGTCGCTGGTTTGAATACGAGTGAACAAGGTGAAGATTTGGTCGATGTGTCCTTGAGCAAGGCACTTAACACTAATTTGCTCTAGGGGCGCCATACTAATATGGCTGACGCAGTAAAACAACACATTACACTGCACCTATCCGGTGTATGTGACAAATACACTACCGGTCAAAAGTTTTAGAACACCTGGTCATTTAAGGGTTTTTATTTTTTACATTGTAGAACAATAGTGAAGACATAAAAACTATGAAATAACATGTGGAATCATGTAGTATCATGTAGTAACCAAAAAAGTGTTAAACAAATCAAAATATATTTGAGATTTCAAATAGCCATCCTTTGCCTGGATGACAACTTTGCACACGCTTGGCATTTTCTCAACCAGCTTCACGAGGTAGTCATCTGGAATGCATTTCAATTAACATGTGTCCCTTCTTAAAAGTTAATTTGTGGAATTTATTTCCATCTTAATGCATTTGAGCCATTCAGTTGTGTTGTGACAAGGTAGGGGGGTATACAGAAGATAGCCCTATTTGGTAAAAGTCAGTATTATGGCAAGAACAGCTCAAATAAGCAGAGAAACGACAGTCCATCATTACTTTAAGACATGGAGGTCAGTCAATCAGGAACATTTCAAGAACTTTGAACGTTTTTTCAAGTGAGGTCGCAAAACCATCAAGCGCTATGACGAAACTGGCTCTCATGAGGACCGCCACAGGAATGGAAGACCCAGAGTTACCTCCGCTGCAGAAGATAAGTTCATTAGAGTTACCAGCCTCAGAAATGGCAGCCCAAATAAATGCTTCACAGAGTTCAAGTAACAGACATCTCAACATCAACTGTTCAGAGGAGAGTGCGTGAATCAGGCCCTTATGGTCAAATTTCTGCAAAGAAACCACTACTAAAGGACATCAATAAGAAGATGAGACTTGCTCGGGCCAAGAAACACAAGCAATGGACATTAGACCGATGGAAATGTGTCCTTTGGTCTGGAGTCCAAATTGGAGATCTTTGGTTCCAACCGCTGTCTTTGAGACGCGGTGTGGGTGAACAGATCTCTGCATGTATATTTCCCACTTTAAAGCATGGAGGAGAAGGTGTTATGGTACTTTGCTGGTGATAGTGTCTGACTTATTTAGAATTCAAGGCACACTTAACCAGCATGGCTACCACAGCATTCTGCAGTGATCCGCCATCCCATCTGGTTTGGGCTTAGTGGGACTATCATTTGTTTTTCAACAGGACAATGACCCAACACACCTCCAGGCTATGTAAGGGCTATTTTACCAAGAATGAGAGTGATGGAGTGCTGCATCAGATGACCTGCCCTCCAGAATCCCGCGACCTCAATTAAACTGAGATGGTTTGGGATGAGTCGGACCGCAGAGTTAAGGAAAAGCAGCTAACAAGTGCTCAGCATATGTGGGAACTCCTTCAAGACTGTTGGAAAAGCATTCCAGGTGAAGCTGGTTGAGACAATGCCAAGAGTATGCAAAGTTGTCAAGGCAAAGGGTGGCTATTTGAAGAATCTCAAATATAAAATATATTTTGATTTGTTTTAACACTTTTTTTGGTTACTACATGATTCCATATATGTTATTTCATAGTTTTGATGTCTTCAATATTATTTTACAATGTGGAAAATAGTGAAAATGAAGAAAAAACCCTTTTTTTCTTTTTACTTATTTCTGCAACACTATTGCAGAAAGGCTGAACAGAGTGAGGTCTGCCTACTAACTTATTTAGAATGTGAATTTGACTGAGAGCATGACAGACCGACCGTGAGAGAGATACAGAGGGCAGACAGGGGAGAAATCACACAGCGTGTATTTTTTACTAAGGCCCAGTGTACTGTGTGCACTCCTCCAAAAGGGTACCAAAGAAAGCACTCTAAACTATTCAGATGGTGACTCTGATCTGTCATTCTTAAGTTCTTGTATCAGTGTTGTAAAATAGCAGCGCTGCAAAGCGCAACAACTCATTATATAAGACTGCATTAGTACCCGGCTGACTTAATAGTACAGGGCAAAGCATGCTGACCGCCGGGGACAGGGGTCCTCGGTATACCTCGAGGGGCCATCGTTGAGCTGATATACGGCCGTCATAAACAGTGAACAGCACACGAGGGACTTGGTGATCCAGAATGCACAGATTTTCTGAGTTTCCTAAGGCATCAACTGGCACGGTGCTCTGCTGATGAACACGTGACCCCAGCAGATGACACTGTCTGCGTCCCAAATTGCACCCTATCCTCTACATCGCGCATCCCTTTTAACCGGAGACCCCATGGGCCCTGGTCAAAAGTGGTGCACTATATTAGGCAGTAGGGTGCAATTACGGGACGGAACCAATGTGTGAGTAGTGAGTAAGAGTATTTTTGAGAAACGCTCTACCTGGGCCTGTGCCTGTCTGATTTCCTAATAGCATCCCTCCCTGTGTGTTTTCAGTAAACTACCAAGTGAATTCACTGGTATGTTGCAGCAACCTTGGAGTATTCTCTGAGAAGAAAAACGAGGAAGACAGCTGTGGAGCAGGGCACAGGGCTGTACAGGGAGGGGTGTGGAGGAAGAGGAGAGGAGGAAGGCAGCTGTGGAGCAGGGCACAGGGCTGTACAGGGAGGGGTGTGGAGGAAGAGGAGAGGAGGAAGACAGCTGTGGAGCAGGGCACAGGCTGTACAGGGAGGGGTGTGGAGGAAGGCAGCTGTGGAGCAGGGCACAGGCTGTACAGGGAGGGGTGTGGAGGAAGGCAGCTGTGGAGCAGGGCACAGGCTGTACAGGGAGGGGTGTGGAGGAAGGCAGCTGTGGAGCAGGGCACAGGCTGTACAGGGAGGGGTGTGGAGGAAGGCAGCTGTGGAGCAGGGCACAGGCTGTACAGGGAGGGGTGTGGAGGAAGGCAGCTGTGGAGCAGGGCACAGGCTGTACAGGGCATTGGAGGGTGAGAATAGGAGAGCAGCAGCTGTTTCAGCCATGGCTCATATGCAGCCAGCTGAATGGGAACCACCTTGAGGGCCTCTCTCTTGCAGAGTTACAGTGGAAACACAGTCCTGCTAGCCATTCAAAATGTAACGAGTACTTTTGGGTGTCAGGGAAAATGTATGGAGTAAGAACTACATTATTTTCTTTAGGAATGTAGTGAAGTAAAAGTAAAAGTTGTCAATAATATAAATAGTAAAGTGAAGTACAGATACCCCCAAAAACTACTTAAGTAGTACTTTCAAATATTTTCACTTAAGTACTTTACACCACTGGTAATGAACATGCTATTTAATCAGCTTATTGATATGCTACACCTGTCAGGTGGATGGATTATGTTGGCAAAGGAGAAATGCTCACTAACAGGGATGTGAACACACTGGTGCACAAAATGAGAGAAATAAGCTTTTTGTGCCAACGCTTTACATGTGGCTACAGTGGTGGTGAGGCACCTAAAAACCCAAGCCTGAAGAAAATTATAAACAAAAGTAGTTAGTCCAGTGTTTCCCAAATCCGGTCCTTGAGACCCCAAGGGGTGTATGTTTCAGTTTTTGCCCAAGCACTACACCCTTGGGGGTCCCGATGAGGAAGAAGAGGGTGGTGTTTGGGAAACGTTGAGTTAGTCTGACAACCGTTTGAAAGACTGAGCCCAATGCCTAGTGGGGAACAAAACAAATAGGCCTTAGGCATGAAAACTAGTGTGAAAAGCTGTTGAATGGAAAGCAAAGAATCAATTGATGTTTTCTTCTGTAAAACTGCTGTCAGCACAGGCACCCTCTCAGTCAGGAGTGACACGTCGATAGAGACACGCTTCAGGTTTCTTCTGTAAAACTGCTGTCAGCACAGGCACCCTCTCAGTCAGGAGTGACGCGTCGATAGAGACACGCTTCAGGTTCCTTTTTGCCGAGAGGGAGACAGACGGGGTTCTCCCGTTTTTCAGTGTAGAACAGCTCTTATACACTTGTCTAATAAGCTTGAACAGACAAGTTAGATCACTAGAGGCAATAAATGCATGGTCTGTATGATGCATTGCCAGGCTGAGCATCCATCTTAACAAGGGGATTCAAACTAAAAAGCTGTGACTGACCACAATCAAATTACAGACAAAGCCCTCATGGTACTCAAATGATGTGCCTGCCTAATAAGGCTATTTATTTCTTTTTTTGCTCTCGACTCCTTGGCTGCTGTGTGAAACTTCCCACTCGCAGACAGACATTAAGGCCCTTACCCCTGTCACTCACAACAAAGACTAAAGATCCTTTCTTACTATCTGAAAAAAAAAAATGGAAGCAGTTTCAACTTTTTGCATTTGAGGTTTGGTCTGACAGAATCAGTTATATGGTCATTGAAACACAGACATTATTTTACTGATGAGAACTTAACCTTTCTACTGACACCCTTTTTAGGTCTCAAATAGAAACATTTTAAAACAGACCATACTAAAACCGGCAGTATCAAATGAACACGATTGTAGAAAATTAATGCTCCATTTCTGTCAGGTGCGGAATTGCGGTACCACATATGGCTTAGCAGCATTTTTGCCACAGACATTTATGTGCTAGCTGTCTTTTCTGTTTAATAAATGTGACTGACCACCTTATGGTGCAAAATGTGAAAGTGTTTTTTTTTTATATTTTTTTATTTATTTTTTTTACATTGGATGAAAGTAGAGACTCGGAGCTACAAAATGGTATATCATACACTGCAGTTGAGTAACAATGGGAAAGTAATTATGCTTTGAAAGTTGATGAACTTGTTACTCCACTTCAGAGAAAATGGCTCTTGAATGTTTTTGTACACCCACTGGAGAGCTCTTCTTTGACTACACCTATTCAGCATCATTCACACCCTCTTAAGCTTTAGCCCCACCCATCTCTTTAAGGATTCAGGTGAGGCCATGTGCTAAACAGAGTGAGTAAGGTACAGTAGTAAACAAAAGATTAAAACTAAAAGTGGCCTACATCCTAATCTGACTTTGGTGCTGGTCATGTTGTTCTTCACTTTACCGTCAACGGTAAACACACTATATAAAATCTAACTTTAATTTGTCACATGCAGAGGATACAGAAGGTGTAAACAGCACAGTCAAATGGTTACCTGCACATTCGCATAGCAGCAATATCAAAAATAGAAAGACTCCAGATTCAAATATTTAGATATTAGATAATGCTAACCCATACAGTTGTTTAAATTTTTGGGTCATGTGAAAGAAATTCTATACCCACCCCCCAGCCACATCTAGCTAAGTGGATGGATCACTATTGTTTAGACATGTACACATGTTCATTGGCAGTAATCACCTCCAGACACACCTAACTTGATGGGTCATGAATAATCTGGCAAAGTAGAATCTTTTGCTTAGACATGTAGCTAGCTACTGACTATATAAAATAATGAGCCATAATCCCAACCCATACAGTAGTACTAGCAATGCAAATTGATTGCCATAGCTAGCCACCATGCATGAAAAGCTGTAGTATTGATACAAAAAATGACCCATTTTTCTCCCCAATTTCGTGGTATCCGATTGGTTGTTACAGTCGTCTCATCGATGCAACTCTCGTACGGACTCGGGAGTGGCGAAGGTAGAGAGCCATGTGTCCTCCGAAACCCAACCCAACCAAGCCAGACTTCTTGACACAACGCCCGCTTAACCCGGAAGCCATCCGCACCAACGTGTCGGAGGAAACACCGTGCACCTGGCGACCGTGTCAGCGTTTGGCTATAAACAGCAATGCAAATGGATTTCTGAGATACTAATAAAAGTACTACACAGATCATACACATAACGTTAGCTAGCTAACGGTATGATTTAACTTAAAGAAAACTGACAAAATTGGAAACGTATAATATCGGAAAATGTAGCAAGACTAGTACCTGTATAAATGGATGAACGCTTCACAGCAGACTGGAAAACCTTTAAGTAAGACGTCCTGTAACGTTAGTTTTGTTTGTACAGCTAGTTTGGACAAAGTTGTGTCAAGTTACTCTGGTTCACACTGACCGTGTGCAAAAAGTAATCGATCACAACTTTTTCCCACTGATCTTTGTTGATAGTGCCTGCTAAATTCAGGGCTGCAATGCTGTTGAGAGTAGTAGCGACACTTTTGCAGTTTGCCATGGCTAATGTTACAGGGCATTCGGAAAGTATTCAGACCCTTTGACATGTTCCACATTTTGTTACGTTACAGCCTTATTCTGAAATTGATTAAATTGTTTTTTCCCCTCAAAATCAACACACAATTCCCCATAAAGGTTGTGTGTGCAAATGTATTAAAAATTTAAAACTGAAATAATACATTTGGAGAGTTATCCAATTCTTCTATGAAGATCATCTCAAGCTCTGTCAGGTTGGATGGGAAGCGTCACTCCAGAGATGTTCGATCGGGTTCAAGTCCACTCAAGGACATTCAGACACTTGTCCTGAAGCCACACCTGCGTTGTCTTGGCTGTGTGATTAGAGTCGTTGTCCTGTTGGAAGGTGAACGCTCGCCCCAGTCTGAGGTCCTGAGCGCTCTGGAGCAGGTTTTCATCAAGGATATCTGTACTTTGCTCCGTTCATCTTTTCCTCGATCCTGACTAGTCCCTGTCTCTGCCGCTGAAAAACATCCCCAAAGCATGATGCTGCCACCACCGTAGGGATGGTATTGGCCAGGTGATGAGCTGTGCCTGGTTTCCTCCAGACATGACTTGACATTCAAGCCAAAGAGTTCAATCTTGGTTTCATCAGACCAGATAATCTTTTATGTGCCTTTTGGCAAACTCCAAGTGGGCTGTCATGTGGCTTTTACTGAGGTGTGGCTTCCGTCTGGCCACTCTACCATAAAGGCCTGATTGGTGAAGTGCTGCAGAGATAGTT
Source organism: Salmo trutta (assembly GCF_901001165.1). Classification (NCBI taxonomy): domain Eukaryota; kingdom Metazoa; phylum Chordata; class Actinopteri; order Salmoniformes; family Salmonidae; genus Salmo; species Salmo trutta. Next base: position 11,106,890 of record NC_042957.1, on the reverse strand, counting down.
GTCCTTCTGGAAGGTTCTCCCATCTCCACAGAGGAACGCTGGAGCCATGTCAGATTGACCAACGGGTTCTTGGTCACCTCCCGGACAAAGGCCCTTCTCCCCCGATTGCTTAGTTTGGCCGGGCGGCTAGCTCTAGGAAGAGTCTTGGTGGTTTCAAATGTCTTCCATTTAAGATGGAGGCCACTGTGTTCCTGGTGGACCTTCAATGCTGCAGAAATAAATGTTTTGGTACCCTTCCACCAATCTGTCTCGACACAAATCATGTCTCTGAGTTTTACGGACAATTCCTTCGACACCATGGCTTGGTTTTTGCTCTGACACGCACTGTCAACGGTGGAACCTAATATAGACAGGTGTGTGCCTTTCCAAATCATGTCCAATCAATTGAATTTACCACATGGACTCCAATCAAGTTGTAGAAACATCAAGGATGATCAATGGAAACAGGATGCACCTGAGCTCAATTTAGAGTCTCACAGCAAAGGGTCTGAATACTTATGTAAATAAGGTATTTGTTTATTTTTTAATACATTTGCTAAAATGTATAAAAACCTGTTTTCACTTTGTCATTATGGGTAGTGTGTGTAGATGGATGAGGAAAAAATAATCAATTTTAGAAAAAGGCTGTAATGTAACAAAATGTGGAAAAAGTGAAGGGGTACGAATACTTTCTGAAAGCACTGTACAGTGGTACACACACCTCTCATCCACAGAGGTGCTCTGAATGTTAAGGCCACCACATATTAAGCCTACCTGCCAAACAATGTCAGTGTAATGACCTTGAGCTTAGTCAACATAAATGTACAGAGGCTATCGACTCCACTCAGGTATACCTGAACTGAACGGAGACTCATATGCCCTGTGAATCCCTGGCAAGGCTGCCCACATCGGAGCAAGGCTGGAAGCGTCCCAATGAAAAGTTATGTAAAACAAATCAGCTGAGAACACACACACACACACAGCCCTAAAAACAAAAAATCCTCCCTCTTGTCATCTGGCCAAGGCAGCCCTGTTTCCAGGGCCTCTATTTCCCAGCCCAGGCTGCTAGCCCATCACAGATGGAGGCAGGTCCTGCCAACAGCTGCCAGCCCCAGCCCACCCAATCCTGCAGCCACCCCATTCTCAAGACACTGATGGATTGTGGGAGAGCAGCCAGGGTGATAATGCCCTACCATGGGGGAATTACTACCTGATGGAGATGGGACCCAAGTCTTAAAGGGAAAATCCACCCAAAACCACTCATTCCTTTATTTAGTGTTAAATAAACACACAATATTTTGTGTGAACACGTTTCATTTTGGCATTATATTAAGGTTGGTAGCAACATGGAACATAATTGTGGAAATCTGTTGGAGCTCAAGTTGACTACAAAATCCACAATGCAATGCTCTCTCTATGGGCTGGCTAGCTAGCAAACGTAGCTACACAGAATAAAACAGAAAACAATATCAACATGTAACGTAGCTAGTTAGCTGTAAAATCGCCTAAATAAACTGCACTAACTCACCATGTTCAACCTTTAAATTGATGTGCCTGACAGAGTGGAGTATAACAATCGCAATGGCAGATACAGTTATGATGGGAAACGTTGCCCATGCACATCAATGGGCCACACTGTGCATTCTGGGCAACTCTGGGACAAGGAGTGATTGGGAGTCAATTGGGTGCCAGCTAAAAAAATATATATATATATATTTGCTTGAATTTCGTCAACAAAAATGACATTACTACAAATCTTTTCAGAGATGTGAGATGATGAACTTGCCATCTGTTGCATCGTATAGCTTTGAAATCGTGACATTACGTACTTGAGGTAAATATGCATGTTTCTCGACATTTACAGTGACTTTGAGACGGGATTGCGTGACGATTAGCTTAGCAATCACGGGACGCAGCATGACATCATGAACGAAAAAATGTGGAATAAGCAAACGCTTTGATTTCAGGTCAAACAGGTGGAAAATGGGTCTTAGAAGGTATTATGAAATACATGAAAATACAATAAAGTTTAAGACCCCTGCCAACTAATAAACATATACAGTGGGGGGGGAAGTATTTGATCCCCTGCTGATTTTGTACGTTTGCCCACTGACAAAGAAATGATCAGTCTATAATTTTAATGGTAGGTTTATTTGAACAGTGAGAGACAGAATAACAACAAAAATATCCAGAAAAACGCATGTCAAAAATGTTATAAATTGATTTGCATTTTAATGAGGAAATAAGTATTTGACCCCTCTGCAAAACATGACTTATATTATATATTATAATAAATTAGTACTAAATAAATATATATAATATATTAGTATTTATATAGCGGAACGTCTGTCCTCAACAGGTTTTAAGCAGATGGGGCATCATATTGTGTTAGCATTGGCAGCTGTACAGATTTCTCAAACATGTCAGAACTCTATATTGATTTCCTTGCATTTTTTCTGTTCTCCATTCTCGGTCCGTCTGCTCCTACCCCATCTTCTCCGAGCAGAGCAAGAAGGCCTGTAGCTCCTACCTATATATGTAGAACTTTATGAGCTGGATTGCCTGTCCTTACAGTTTGTTTATTTTCGTTTGCGCTTGTTAGCATATTTAGTTAGCAGCCTCCATGGAAATTCGTTATTACTTGCGCAAATTTTGTTAGCATTCTGGTAATAGACGCCCAATGGGCTTTTTTACCACCCTCGTGTACTAAGCCGGTAATACCATAAATCCTGGGATGAGAGAAGAACAGTATGAAAATCTGGATACTGCCCTTTCATAGTATAGTTCAGTACAATACAACGTAGAGTACACCAGAGTTGAGTACACTATAATGTACTGATATCTACTGTACTATACGTGACTGTTCTATACTCTACTCTATTGAGCTGTACTTTGATGTCCAAACTTGTGAAACATAAGAAGCTAACGATTGGTCCAGATTAATTCTGAACCAACCAAATTTGATCTTGTTTGGGGGCAGAGCGACAAATTTATTTTTATTTATTTCACCTTTATTTAACCAGGTAGGCTAGTTGAGAACAAGTTCTTGCAACTGCGACCTGGCCAAGATAAAGCATAGCAATTCAACACAAAAAACAACAGTTACACACATGGAATAAACAAAAGATAGTCAATAAAGTAGAAAAAAACAAAACAAAAAAGTCTATATACAGTGAGTGCAAATGAGGTAAGATAAGGGAGGTAAGGCAATAAATAGGCAATGGTGGCGAAGTAATTACAATATAGCAATTAAACACTGGAATGGTAGATGTGCAGAAGATGAATGTGCAAGTAGACATACTGGGGTGCAAAGGAGCAAGAAATAAAGAAATAAATACAGGATGGGGATGAGTTAGTTGGATGGGCTGTTTACAGATTGGCTATGTACAGGTGCAATTATCTGTGAGCTGCTCTGACAGCTGGTGCTTAGTGAGCTAGTGAGGGAGATATGAGTCTCCAGCTTCAGAGATTTTTGCAGTTCGTTCTAGTCATTGGCAGCAGAGAACTGGAAGGCAACCAAAGGAGGAATTGGCTTTGGGGGTGACCAGTGAGATATTCCTGCTGGAGCGCGTGCTACGGGTGGGTGCTGCTATGGTGACCAGTGAGCTGAGATAAGGCGGGGCTTTACCTAGCAGAGACTTGTAGATGACCTGGAGCCAGTGGGTTTGGTGACGAGTATGAAGCGAGGGCCAACCAACGAGAGCATACAGGTCGCAGTGGTGGGTAGTATATGGGGCTTTGGTGACAAAACGGATGGCACTGTGATAGACTGCATCCAATTTGTTGAGTAGAGTGTTGGGAGGCTATTTTGTAAATGACATCGCCGAAGTCGAGGATCGGTAGGATGGTCAGTTTTACGAGGGTGTTTGGCAGCATGAGTGAAGGATGCTCTGTTGCGATATAGGAAGCCGATTCTAGATTTAATTTTGGATTGGAGATGTTTAACTTCTTGACGGTCGCCTAGGATAGGGGGCGCTACAACAATTTTTGATTTTTTTTTTAAAAACGGCCTCCTACTCAAACTCAGAAGCTAGGATATGCATATAATTAATACTTGTGGATGGAAAACACCCTAAAGTTTCTAAAACTGTTTGAATGGTGTCTGTGAGTATAACAGAACTCATATGGCAGTCAAAAACCCGAGACAGATCGTAACAGGATGTGGAATTCTGAATTGCGGACTCAACTTCATCCCTTTGCCTATAAATCACACCGTGAGCTATGGTTCATTGAGCACTTCCTATTGCTTCCACTAGATGTCCCCAGTCTTTACAAAGTGGTTTGAGTCTCCTACTGTGAAAACTGACAGAATGAGAGTCTGTGGAAAGTGGTCGCATGGAGAGGGCCATCACCATTATGACGCCGGCGCCCCTGGCTACCCTCCCCTTTCGAAACGTTTAGAAAGACAATGCAACCGTCCCCCTTGAATCTTATTGGAGCTCTGGTTGAAAAAGGCCCTAAAGATTTTTGTTATACAACGTTTGACATGTTTGAACGAACTTTAAAAAAAAAAAAAAGCATTTTGTTGAGAGAAAAGTCCCGCGGCCGACGGTACTTTTGGAGCAGCCTTCAGAACGCGCTAACAACAACAAGCTATTGGGACATAAAGGATTAACTTTTTCGAACGAAAATACATTTGTTGTGGACCTGGGATTCCTGGAAGTGCCTTCTGATGAAGATAATCAAAGGTAAGGGATTATTGACAATAGTATACAAGAGTAGATTTGATATGCGATTGTTCCAAGATGGCGCTGACCTGTAACGTTAGCCTATTTTTCTGAGTATCGCATCCCCTTTTATCGCAGTGTGATTACCCAGTAAAGTTATTTTTAAATCTGGCATTACAGGTGCTTTCAAGAGATGTTAATCTATAAATCTTAGAATGACAATATTAAATTTTAAAAATGTTTTTTGAATAGTAATTTAGTAAATTGTAGCGCTGTTTCACCGGATGCATTTGAGGGAAAATAGTTAGTCAACATCACGCGCTGATGTAAAATGCTGTTTTTATATATAAATATTAACTTTATCGAACAAAAGAATGCATGTATTGTCTAACATGATGTCCTAGGAGTGTCATCTGATGAAGATTGTCAAAGGTTAGTGCTATTTAGCTGTTTTTTGGTTATTTGTGATGCATGTGGTTGGTCGGAAAATGGCTATGTGGCTACTTTTACGATATACTCCTCTAACATAATCTAATGTTTTGCTTTTGCTGTAAAGCCTTTTTGAAATCGGACAACGTGGTTCGATTCAGGAGCGGTGTATCTATAAAACGATATACAATAGTCCTATATTTGAAAAAAAAAAATAATATATTACATTTTGTAAAGAAAATGGCGATAGGATTTTTCGCTGGATGTTGATCCCGCATACGGGACGGAGCCCATCCAGAGGTTAATGTGAGTCTGGAAGGAGAGTTTACAGTCTAACCAGACACCTAGGTATTTGTAGTTGTCCACGTATTCTAAGTCAGAGCCGTCCTGAGTAGTGATGCTGGACGGGCGGGCAGTGATCGATTGAAAAGCATGCATTTAGTTTTACTTGCATTTAAGAGCAGTTGGAGGCCATGGAAGGAGAGTTGTATGGCATTGAAGCTCGTCTGGAGGTTAGTTAACACAGTGTCCAAAGAAGGGCCAGAAGTATACAGAATGGTGTCATCTGCGTAGAGGTGGATCAGAGAATCACCAGCAGCAAGAGCGACATTATTGATATATATAGAGAAGAGAGTCGGCCTGAGAATTGAACCCTGTGGCACCCCCATAGAGACTGCCAGAGGTCCGGACAACAGGCCCTCCGATTTGACACACTGAACTCTATCAGAGAAGTAGTTGGTAAACCAGGCGAGGCAATCATTTGAGAAACCAAGGCTTTCGAGTCTGCCAATAAGAATGTGGTGATTGACAGAGTCGAAAGCCTTGGCCAGGTCGATGAATATGGCTGCAAACCCAGTGTGAAGAATAATACTCAAATATGCATATTTATACCTGTGTAGTACAGATCAGGGACCCATGATGAATTTCCATTACGGCAATTCCATTACTACTTCACTTACTTTAGTTCAATTACCAAGAGATTTTTTCCAAAGTCAATGTGTTATGTCATAGCTGACATCCCATTCTTTCTCCAGACATCTTTGAATCTTAATTCAGAGCAGATTTTTAAAAGAGTTTTGGGAAAACGAGGATATAACTGAATTTCAACAAAATCTCCCTCAGTTTATCAAACCTGGCATCCGCATAGTTATTCCAGTAAATGTGTTTCTGCATGATGTTAAGTGTAAATTGTTACAAGAAACGACAGTCCATCATTACTTTAAGACATGAAGGTCAGTAAATCCAGAAATGTTCAATTACTTTGAAAGTTTCTTCAAGTGCAGTTGCAAAAATCATCAAGCGCAATGATGAAACTGGCTCTCATGAGGACCGGCACAGGAAAGGAAGACACAAATTTGAGATTTTTGGTTCCAACCGCCATGTCTTTGTGAGACGCAGAGTAGGTGAACGGACAATCTCTGCATGTGTGGCTCCCACCGTGTGGGGGTGTTTTGCTGGTGACACTGTCTGTGATTTATTTAGAATTCAAGGCACACTTAACCAGCATGGCCACCACAGTATTCTGCAGGGATACGCCATCCCATCTGGTTTGCTCTTAGTAGGACTATCATTTGTTTTTCAACAGGACAATGACCCAACACACCTCCAGGCTGTGTAAGGGCTATTTTACCAAGAATGAGAGTGATTGAGTGATGCATCAGATGACCTGGCCTCCACAATCCCCCGACCTCAATCAAATTGAGATGGTTTGGGATGAGTCGGACCGCAGAGTTAACCTGTTAGGGTATAGGGGGCAGTATTTTCACGGCTGGATAAAAAAATGTACCCGATTTAATCTGGTTACTAATCCTACCCAGTAACTACAATATGCATATACTTATTATATATGGATAGAAAACACCCTAAAGTTTCAAAAACTGTTTGAATGGTGTCTGTGAGTATAACAGAACTCATCTGGCAGGCAAAACCCTGAGACAGATTCTGACAGGAAGTGGATACCTGATGTGTTGAATTGACTTTAAGCCTATACCATTGAAAAACAAAGGGAAGGAGGAATATTTTGGCACTTCCTATTGCTTCTACAAGATGTCCCCAGCCTTTACAAAGTGTTTTGAGTCTTCTACAGTGAGATCTGACTGAAGAAGAGCGTTGGAACGGCGATGGCCCATTAGACACCTGGCGTGCGATTTGATGGTGGGTACTCTCATTCCGAAACGTTTTAAAAGAGAACCCAATGGTCCGCCTTGAATTTTATTCATGTTCTGGTTAAAAAAGGCCCTAATGATTTATGCGATACAACGTTTGACATGTTTGAACGAACGAAAATATATTTTCTCCGTTCTTGAAGTGAAGTGAAGTCCGGCTGGCTTAGATCATGTGCTACAACACGGAGGTTTTTGGACATAAATGATGAGCTTTTTTGAACAAAACTGCATTCGTTATGGACCTGGGATTCTTTGGAAGTGACATCTGATGAAGAGAATCAAAGGTAATGGATTATTTACATAGTATTTTCGATTTTAGATCTCTCCAACATGGCGGTTAGTCTGTATCGCAATGCGTATTTTTCTGGGCGCAGTGCTCAGATTATTGCAAAGTGTGATTTCCCAGTAAGGTTAATTTTAAATCTGGCAAGTCCATTGCGTTCAAGAGATGTAAATCTATAATTCTTTGAATGACAATATAATATTTTACCAATGTTTTCTAATATTAATTAATTATTTTGTTGTGATGACTTGACTGCCGGTATTGGAGGGAAACGATTTCCTGAACATCAACGCCATAGTAAAACACTGTTTTTAGATATAAATATGAACTTGATAGAACTAAAAATGCATGCATTGTCTAACATAATGTCCTAGGAGTGTCATCTGATGGAGATTGTAAAAGGTTAGTGCATAATTTTAGCTGATTTTATGGTTTTGGTGACGCCTGTCTTTGAATTGACAATACACTACACACAGCTATTGTCAATGTACTCTCCTAACATAACCTAACTTTATGCTTTCGCCGTAAAACCTTTTTGAAATCGGAAAACGTGGTTAGATTAAGATGTTTATCTTTCAAAGGGTGCCAGATAGTTGTATGTTTGAAAAACTTCAATTTTGACATTTATTTGGTTTCAAATTTGCCGCTCTTGAAATGCACCTGCTGTTGATAGGGTGCGCCACGGGTGGCACGCTAACGTCCCACATAGCCCCAAGAAGTTAAGGAAAAGCAGCTAACAAGTGCTCAGCATATGTGGGAACTCCTTCAAGACTGTCAGAAAAGCATTCCAGGTGACTACCTCATGAAACTGGTTGAGAGAATATAAAGAGCGTGCAAAGCTGTCATCAAGGCAAACGGTGGCTACTTTGAAGAATCTCAAATATAAATATATTTTGATTTGTTCAATACTTTTTTGGTTACTACATGATTCCATATGTATTATTTCATAGTTTTGATGGCTTCACTATTATTCGACAATGTAGAAAGTAGTAAAAATAAAGAAAAACCCTGAAATGAGTAGGTGTCCAAACTTGACTGGTACTGTACATTTCACTCGTACACTATTTTATAATAAGGTAGATCTATTATCGTAAGCATGCGATAGCAAAAAAAAAAAGCATGTTGACAAGAGAAAAACTATATGGTAACACTTGATCCATTCCAGTAACACGTAATCAACCTTGGTAATATTTGATGTTGTGGACATTGATCCACAAACCATTCCAGCAGTATCTATCCAAACGCTTTCAGGAGCCAGAGCACAGAAAACTGGCACTATAAATTTGTTGTGAAAGGGACCCGGGTAGACCATGTCTTAAAACCTCTTTGGACTAGGGGGCAGTATTTTGATGTCAGGATGAAAAGCATGTCCAAAGTAAACTGCCTGTTACTCAGGCCCAGAAGCTAGGATATGCATATAATAGAAAACACTCTAAACTTTCTAAAACTGTTAAAATAATGTCTGTCAGTGTAACAGAACTGATATGGCAGGCGAAACCCCGAGGACAAACCATCCCCCCCCAAAAAAAAGAAATTCAGCCTACCACTGATTCCAATGGCTGTCATGTTAACCTCTTTGGTATAGGGGGCAGTATTGAGAATTTTGGAAAAAATATGTTCCCATTTTTAACTGCCTCCTACACCAACTCAGAAGCTAGAATATGCATATTATTGTTCAGGTTTGGATAGAAAACACTCTGAATTTTCTAAAACTGTTTGAATGGTGTCTGTGAGTATAACAGAACTCCTATGGCAGGCAAAAACCTGACAAGGTTTCAAGCAGGAAGTACCCTGTCTGACAAGGAGTCGTGCGTCTTACATCTTAGCTGTAACGTGACAATTCCCAGGGCTCCAATAGGCTCTCAGAGCCCGCGAAATAACTGAAGGTTTACGAGGGAACCTCAGGTTGAAATATATTATCGCCTTTTGTAAGTGGATGCTCGGAGGACCTTTCAATGATGCGCGTGCATGAGTCGCTTCTGAGGAGAAATTTTATTCGGCTGTTTAGGCTCAATGCATACTCCCGGTCGGAATATTAACACTTCTCTATGACATAAATGGCATAAAAATTGGTTTTAAACAGCGGTTGACATGCTTCGAAGTACGGTAATGGAATATTTAGACATTTTTGACACGCCAATGCGCCATGCGCGACACCGCGAAGAAGCATTCTAGAACTCACGAACAAAACGTCGCTGTTTGGATATAACGATGGATTATTTGGGACCAAACCAACATTTGTTATTGAAGTAGAAGTCCTGGCAGTGTATTCTGATGAAGAACAAGCAAGGTAAGAACATCTTTCTTATAGGAAATGTGATTTTGGTGGATGCTGACCTGGGTGGGTATCTAAATAGCTAGCCCTGTAATGCCGGGCTATGTACTTAGATTATTGCAAAATGTGCTTCATCCGAAAAGCTATTTTAAAATCGGACATATCGAGTGCATAGAGGGGTAATGTATCTATAATTCTTAAAATAATTGTTATGCTTTTTGTGAACGTTTATCGTGAGTAATTTAGCAAACTGTTAGTAAATTCACCGGAAGTTTGCGGTGGTTATGCTTTTTCTGAACGTCACATGCTAATGTAAAAAGCTGGTTTTTGATATAAATATGAACTTGATTGAACAGACATGCATGTATTGTATAACACAATGTCCTAGGTGTGTCATCTGATGAAGATTATAAAAGGTTAGTGCTGCATTTAGCTGTGGTTTGGGTTTATGTGACATGATATGCTAGCTTGAAAAATGGGTGTCAGATTTTTTCTGGCTGGGCACTCTGCTGACATAATCTAATGTTTTGCTTTTGTTGTAAAGCCTTTTTGAAATCGGACAGTGGGGTTAGATTAACGAGATTCTTGTCTTTAAATAGCTGTGAAATAGTCATATGTTTGAGAAATTGAAGTTATAGCATTTCTAACGATTCAAAAATCGCGCCACTGGATTTCAGTGGCTGTTACGTAGGTGGGACGAGTTCGTCCCACATGTACTAGAGAGGTTAATTATGAGGTGAAATCCTCCCAGATTGCAGTTCCTAGGGCTTCCACTAGATGTCAACAGTCTTTAGAAAGAGTTTCAGACTTGTTTTTGGAAAAATTTGCTAGAATTTGTCGTTTTTCTAAGTAGCTCCCATTTTGGCTGTAGTGTTTTCATGCTCGTGGATGAGAGCGTTTTCTTTGTTGTTTATCACCGGTAAAGACAATAACGATTCTCCATCTTAAATTGTATCGTTTATTTACGTATTAGGGTACCTTAGGTTTGATTATAAACGTTGTTTGACTTGTTTGGATAAGTTTATTGGTAACGTTTGGGATTCATTTTGTATGCATTTTGAAGGAGGGAAAACGGTGGATTATTGAATGAAGCGCGCCAGCTAAACTGAGTTTTTGGGGATATAAAGAAGGACATTATCGAACAAAAGAACAATTTATTATGTAGCTGGGACCTTTGAGTGCCAACAGAAGAACTTCAAAGGTAAGGCATTTATTATATCGCCATTTCTGACTTTCGTTGTGCACCTGCCCTGGTTGAAATATGTTTTTCATGCTTTTGTATGCGGGGCGCTGTCCTCAGATAATCGCATGGTGTGCTTTCGCACAGCGGCTGGACTAACAAGAAGCTAAGCTTTATTTTGATGTATGACACTTGTATTTTCATGAATGTTAAATATTTCTATAATTTGAATTTCTCGCTCTGCAATTTCACCAAATGTTGTCGAGGTGGGTTGCTAGCGGAACGCCTGCGCCAGAAAGGTTAAGTGCCTTTTCACAGGATATTATGTTCTGCTGTTCTGGCACCCCACTAAGAAAACACACTGACAGGGCTGCCATTCAAAAATGTACCCTTGGCCCATGCTAGGTTGGCTAGCTATTTATTTTGAACTGCTTTCATCTTAACACATACTGTATGTGGGGGTAGGATTGCCATCAGGGTCCTCAAAAAAAGGGGGGGGGGCAGACGGGGCTCTGGGAAAATGTAGTTTGGGAGATAATGGATTAGCTAAGTAATCCCGGTAGTGAAGCAGGCCACGATTGAACATGCGTGTGCCTCTGCTATCCACAGTCTCCACCAAGAGACACATGAGTTCTGACATCTCTCTCTCATACCAACATTCTCTTACACAGTGCAATGTTTCACTCTTCAAGTTCATTTAAATCAGCCTCTGATTCATTCACATTCTCCACCTACAGTTGACATCTGTTCATGTTCTCTAAAACGCAATAAAGTGAACTGCAGAAGTGAGTGGCTTGGCCCTATATAAATACATCTTGCACTGTCAGAGAACGAGACAACATAAAACAGATGTTGACGAGTACGGCTTTAGAGCCCGCCCGGCAACACGAACACTCAAGGCCAAACACAGCCAAACTTCTGCACTCACTCAGCATCGCCAGCGAGAAGTTCGAGCAGACACTGCAAAAGGTAACACCTCTGGATTATTTGCTCATTTATTGTCATTAAGCTGGTTGAAGTAATTCCCCACACAGTATTGCTGCATAAGGAAAGAATTAACCCTTTACACTTGTGGGAATTGGCCTATATGGATAGAGCTAAATTAAAATGTTTCTTACAGAAGAAATATGAAGGGCATAAGCATGGTAGCAATTGAAAGGGAACAGTTTGGAGATCAAAGTTAAGGACATAACAGTTCACCTGACACGACTGAATCCAAACATTACACTGTTGATTGCATGTGCATTTTACATTTACTGTACTTTTCGCTGCATTTGTTGATAACAAAATGACATAGAACAACAAATTGACAAGGGTTTGAGTGAGAGGACTAACTAGTGTCTCCAAGTGGATACACACCTCTCCAGCGTGTGTACAGTTCCTAAGTCATTTCAATGCACTATTATGGTTCAAAGAAGTCTTCAACTATAATAGTGTTTTTTTTTAGCTCTCATAGCTGTGCTGTTGAGGAACCAGAGCAAGCACACCTTTTGTTTCCCATTTTCTGGTGTCTCTGAGCCTCAATGGGGCTCAGTTTAAGAGTGACAGACATTTTGGACAATTTTTTTGTTTGTTTTCCTAATAGTTTTTTTTTGTGTATTTTACACCCTTTTTCTCCCCAAATTCGTGATATCCAATTGCGATCTTGTCTCATCGCTGCAACTCCCCAACGGGCTCGGGAGAAGTGTAGGTCGAGTCATACATCCTCTGAAACATGACCCGCCAAACCGTCCTTCTTTACACCGACCCGCTTAACCAAGAAGCAAGCCGCACCAATGTGCCGGAGGAAACACTGTTCAACTGACGACCAAAGTCAGCCATGTCATTTATAACATGTTACTGTACAGCCACTGCATTCCAATTTAGGAGCTTATCAGTGTCCAAATCAGCCATTTTCAACCAGTGTACAAGTATAATGGGTTAAAATGTTTAATGAAAGGCGGTGTGAAAACAAGAGCCCATGTCACAGCACAGTAATGGAATGCTGATTGTGTCAATATCACAACTTGCAGCTAAAGTTGATTACTTGGTGACCACAAGAGAAGATCATTGGGTGACACAGCTATCAAGCCCCTATGAGAGGATCAATAACCTTGTCCACTGTTAAAGGCTGTTATCTCATGTGGTACATATTGATTTATTCTCTTGCTGGGGTCCATGGAAAACAATGACATCACCGGTCTGTCACTACTGGGCAGAAGGTAGCCTAGCGGTTAGAGCGTTAAGGTCAATAACCGTATGGTTGCTAGTTCAAAACCCTGAACCGATAAGGTGCAAATCTGTTGATGTGCCCTTGAGCAAGGCACTTGCCCTAATTGCTCCATGGTTGCTGTTCATAATGGCAGTGTGAAAAGGGACAAATATAAGCACCCACCCACAGCAAACTTCTATGAACTAAATCTGATGCTGCTGACCAGGTGGAACATTGAACCAATAAAACAATCTACATACCTAAGATTAAAACAATGTGACCATCAAGGCCCCCCCCTAGACATACTGGCCTATATGGCCATCATTAGCTTATATATGCTCAGGTTGCCTTTCCCACGGAATTGCCCTCATATCTTCTACGTGTTGTATCAACTGCAACCGGGTTTCCGTTATGAAAATGTGGAGCTGGACATTGACCAGCAACATTTTAATTATCGGACATTTGAGACATTTACTGGACCCATATGCATTGGGTGCGTAACCTGATTAGGGCGTCCACCCACGATGCTCAGAATGACAGAAAACACATTTAGAATATGGTCATTAAGATATGGCTGTGTGGGAACACTAACCTTACCTATCAAGGCCTGTATCAATTTAACTTATTTTATTATGCTTCCAAAACTGTACCGCAAGCGACGCCTGTTCATTTTTTAAAAATCTTTATTTAACTCGGCAAGTCAGTTAAGAACAAATTCATTTTACAATGACAACACACTGTTCCCTGGTAGGTTAACTGCCTTGTTCAGGGACAGAACAACATTTTTACCTTCTCAGCTCAGGTACTCGATCAAGAAACCTTTTGGTTACTGGCCCAACGCTCTTACCACTAAGCTACCTGCCTTCTTCCAATAACTCTTATGTTTAATGAAACAGAGTCATGATCAAGGGATAGCTAGGCCTATTACTGTTGATAATGAAACTATGGAGGAGTGTGCATATCCTAACTTGTTTTCAATAAAGTATCCATACTCCATCAGTCACAAGATACATTTTAAATCATATGAAATCCAAATAGGCAACTAGCGGTAAGGCAACCTGAGGTTAGTCTTAGTGCCGTCACTTTGGTAACGTTACCACAATTAGTAAGGGGCAGCTTCATCTGGGACCTCTACTGAAGCTTAACTTAACAGAACTGGGTTTCCCAAAAGCATCATAGCACTAAGATATTTTAGTTTCAGTGGAATCGTGACGAACGAAAGATGATCTTAGTGCTACGAAGCTTTTGGGACACTCAGCCCAGAACAATATTACAAAATGGTAAGCTACAGTGTATTGGTTCTAAATCCTTGTTGTTGGTTTCACCCTTCATTGTACTGTACCATGATTCACTCTTCAATGGTAACGTTAGCCATTTGAAAAGGAGTGTATCTATTGTGCCGGCTAGCCAACTACAATGCAGCATGCACATCAAATGGGGAAAAGGACAAGCTTCTTTTGGGTTGCATTGACTAGCTAGCTAACTAACTATTTCCGATGCTTGCTACAATAAACATACTTTTGGTTGCTTGTAACACAAACCTCAAGTGCCGTTGTGTAATTTCAAGTTGATACATTTTTGCCATGAAACTAACGCTGACTGGATGCTCGAGTTGACGTGTGTCGGTCAGAGGGAGAGATCAAAACAAACACGCTTGAGACTGTACCAATAACGACACGACACACACGCAGTGCTAACCAGCTGGCAATAAGGGTTTTTCAGCGCAAAATACTCGAGGCGAAATAAGTTAATTACGGAATAGCTACAGAAAGGAATATACGTCTCGGCACAATAATAAGACAATATAATGTGATTGAGAAAAGGAGGGGGGCAATTAGCCAGCTAACGTTAGCCACAATAGGCTAGCAGACGAACGTTAGCTTAGTTAGCTTGCTACTCACCCGGTATGAGGCTCCAAAATGTTAAAAAATATATATATATACTTCAATCAGCTTCAAAACATATTTCGCGTTATACAAGTTGATAACAAAATGGCATGCTCGGTGTTAGGTTTTATTTTTGTAAGCATGTCCATGCCAATCGCGCGCTGTACGAGTAGCTAGATCCCCTTGTGTGCACGACCAAGGCTGCATTGTTGAAGGCTAGGCGAACACATATACTGAAGCATTCTGGGAGAAGGACATGCTGAACCTTGGACAAACTGTAGGTGGAGTGCTACACCTGGTGGCCATAAAAGGTAGACTGTATACTGAGCAGTTGTCAAATATTTGTTTTAATTGAACTCGGCAAGCCAGTTAAGAAGACATTCTTATTTACAATGACGGCCTACACAGGCCAACCCCGGGGGAATTGTGCGCCACTCTATGGGACTCCCAATCACGGCCGGATTCGAACCAGGGTGTCTGTAGAGACACCTCCAGCACTGCGATGCTGGGGAGTTGTATACAGTCTCTGACACTAGTGTAGGCCAAGCCAACACGATGTACTTAATGTACACGAAAAATAAAATAATACAGCCATAAACAGTCGATGTCATTATTTAAACAGTTAAAGGGGAAGTCTGCAGTTCAAACAATAACAAAGCAGAATACCTCGTCACTGATTTGGGGATGAGGTGGAGAAATGTAACAACTCTCCGAGTCAAAGACAGAGAGCTATGGATGCAAGGACTGATCATCCATGAGATCAACATTACAGTTTTAACCATGTTTTGAGGCTATACAGTGTTTGTTTACAATTACATTACTTATCAAAAAAGGAGTAAAACACGCTTAGGCCTATATTTTGGAGCCTGATGGGCTACGACAGTTGAACTAAGCTCAAGTTTTATTCTAAGTTGTATTCTTCAATAATCAATGGGTATATGTCATGAATTTAAAAGTACAACAATTAGTGTTGTAATCGCATATTTCCCCTTTAAATTATGTGAACTAAGGAGTATGTAGCAGGGGCATCATTTCTATTTGTCAAACGGCAGTCAAGCATCGATCATAATTTCAACAGAATACCCTCGGTATTTATTGGAAAGGTGCATCAAGCTCATCACCTTGCACTTTCACCACCATGTGAAGTTCATCATAACTTATTTCAACTGTAGCCTAATAAACTGCATGGCTTCCCGAGTCGTAGTGGGAGGACCCACCATATCATCGCGTGACTCCAAGTTTACTTTGATTTGATGGCTATAATATCAATATTTGCCCATAAATACAGTTCCCTGCCATTTATTGCATAACACATTTTACCTAAACAAAAAGATCCCACCGTGTCCAACGAAAAAATTATCTGCCGTCAATTATAAAATTCCATCACAGCTGTCATAATTTGTTTTAAACTGTATGACTTTACTCGCATAAAAACTGTGAATGAAAATGTGGTATGGAGCGATTTCAGTGCCAACAGAAATTGTATTTGAATTTGATCATTTTAAATTTGTATTAGAATAGGATGTTTTCCCAAATTTTTGAAAACTGAGTGTGAATACATTTGAGAAGCAGAATATAATAAACTTTGATTAACTTATAATTATACTATTAGCCTACTTGCAAAGTACAGTTTGGCTTGGCCTGAATATGAAAGACCAATATGGGATTTATACTTTTAGGTCATTCAGAGTGTATGTCACTGTTTCTCAAATAATTTTTCACACAGGGCATCTTTCCTTCGCTTGGCCGTTTGGGAACTTTTTGGCAAAATTAGAGTATACCCACTTCATCACTGTTTGCCAGCCACTGTTTCCCCCGCCCTCCCTTCTGCAAATATTACAATAACTCTATCCTTCCGATTCCTGCTTACAAGCAAAAACTCAAACAGGACGTACCAGTGATGCGCTCAATACAGAAGTTCTCCGATGAAGCGGATGCTAAGCTACAGGACTGTTTCGCTAGCACCGACTGGAATAAGTTCCAGGATTCATCCGATAACATTGAGGAATTTACCACAATAGTCACCGGCTTCATTAATCGAAGGCACCGTCCCCACAGTGACCGTACATAGAGTACCAGTCAAACGTTTGGACACACCTACTCATTCAAGGGTTTTTCTTTATTTTTAACCATTTTCTACATTATAGAATAATAGTGAAGAAATAAAAACTATGCAATAACACATATGGAATCATGTAGTAACCAAAAAAGTGTTAAACGAATCCAACTATATTTTAGATTCTTCAAAGTTGCCACCCTTTGCCTTGATGACAGCTTTGCACACGCTTGGCAACCTCTCAACCAGCTTCATCTGGAATGATTTTCCAACAGTCTTGAAGGAATTCCCACATATGCTGAGCACTTTCTTGGTTGCTTTTCCTTCACTCTGAGGTCCAACTCATCCCAAATCATCTCAATTGCGTTGAGGTCGGGTGATTGTGGAAGCCAGGTCATCTGATGCAGCACTCCATCACTCTCCTTCTTGGTCAGATAGCCCTTACATAGCCTGGAGGTGTGTTTTGTGTCATCGTCCTGTCGAAAAACAAATGATAGTCCCACTAAGCGCAAACCAGATGGGATGGTGTATCGCTGCAGAATGCTGTGGTAGCCATGCTGGTTAAGTGTGCCTTGAATTCTAAATAAATCACAGACAGTGTCACCAGCAAGCACCCCCACACCATCACACCTCCTCCATGCTTCATGGTGGAAACCACAAATGCGGAGATCATCTGTTCACCTACTCTGTGTCTCACAAAGACACGGCGGTTGGAACCAAACATCTCAAATTTGGACTCATCAGACCAAAGGACACATTTCCACTGGTCTAATGTATACATTCATGTACATACTACCTCAATTGTCCCGACCAACCAGTACTCCCGCACATTGGCTAACCGGGCTATCTGCATTGTGTCCCACCATGCGCCAACCCCTCTTTTTACGCTACTGCTACTCTCTGTTCATCATATATGCATAGTCACTTTAACCATACCTACATATACATACTACCTCAATAAGCCTGACTAACCGGTGTCTGTATATAGCCTTGCTACTGTTATTTTCAAATGACTTTTTACTGTTGTTTTATTTCTTTACTTACCTACACACACACACACACACACACACACACACACACACACACACCTTTTTTTCGCACTATTGGTTAGAGCCTGTAAGTAAACATTTCACTGTAAGGTCTACACCTGTTGTATTCGGCGCACGTGACAAATAAACTTTGATTTGATTTGAATGTCCATTTCTTGTGTTTCTTGGCCCAAGCTTGTCCTCTAGTAGTGGTTTCTTTGCAGCAATTTGACCATGAAGCGCCTGTTTCACGCAGTCTCTGAACAGTTGATGTTGAGATTTGACTGTTACTTGAACTCTGTGAAGCATTTATTTGGCCAGCAATCGGAGGTGCATTTAACTCTAATGAACTTATCCTCTGCAGCAGAGGTAACTCTGGGTCTTCTTTTCCTTTGGCGGTTCTCATAAGAGCTAGTTTCAAGCAAGGAGGTGGACAGTGAGATCCTATTGACGGTTTTATTTTGCATGTTTCCATTTGGGAACACCTGCTCTGTGAAGTGCGGGTGTGCAGTAACTCAATCCGCCCTTGCACTCCTTCTAAAAAAAAAATCTAACTTTGTCAAAACAGATAACTTTGTGCGGATCAAATGTTTCATTGATGAGAAAATTTGCAGAATGTCAGCCAAAGCTCATCTAGCTCAATCTTCTCCCGCTGCCTGCCACTGGGCTTCCTCTCATCACCATATTTGGTAGTGAGTGGAAACGCTAAACCGCATGCTTCACATTTATACATCCGGTTAAATATCTGGTTCATTGTTTTATGTGTCAACGTCTTGACAAAGTGATCTGCTCGAACTGCCCAATAGCAGATGTTCATACCCATGGTCTAATGTTTGCCTGGAGGTGAGCACATTCTCACATCAAATTACATTTTTATAAATTCCAACTTTTGCGTGAGGCCCCAGCATCTTTGGTAGAGATATGCGGAATCTCACTGCCTGCACAGTAGAGGGCGATAAAGTGTTTTATTAAGCTGGAGATTTGTAATTTACATACAGTACAAAAGGAGTCCCCTTTGTCGCATGTTGATGACGTCAGTAATTAAAAATATTCGACAACATGGAGAAGAAACATGTGTCAGCTTTTGAATTGTACAAAAATGCGCTATTAGAATCGACTCCTGAAGTTAAACCATCATCTGTGCAGGTACTTGGGGTTACGTTATTACTGGTGTTTGCCCCCTGCAATTTCAGATAGTTTTGGTAAAAGTGACTTTACAGTGTCTCGTGTTAGGCAAGCACGCAAATCAACTGGGTTGACAAATCTACGGAAGAAAGCTAGCTAACAGATGCAATGTGAAGTGGGCTTGTTGAATAATGTCCTTCTGTTGAATATACTTTTGCAATGTGCATATGATTACCCGAAACCATTTCAAACTGATTGCCTCTGCCTACTGGATGATTTTCTAGGTTACATCAAAGAAGAAGAAGCGAAAGGAAAATGGCATCCAGCCCCCTAAATCCATCAAAAAGGCCAAAATGAAACCGATGGTCAAGCAGGTCATCAAATCGTCTCAGAGAGAGGAGAGGTTGGAGAGACTTGAAGAAGTTAGTTTGTACAATCAAACTCACTCCCTCTATATTGAAGCCACTTGTTCACATACTGTAACTGTTTGACTGTGGTTCTCTAGCCATACCTGTCATTGTCTTGCTGTATGCAGGAGGTGCAGTGTGGAGAGAAAAGCGGAGAAGCACTAGAGGCTCTGCTGAGTGACCTGGCTAAAGTTAGCAACAGCCGGGAGAGGGCCAGCAGACTGTTCCAGTGGCTCATCCACCCCATTCCTTCTATGAGCTTCTTCGGGTACTGATGCCTGTGTAGCTTTGGTGTTCACAGTACAATCATGGACTAGATTGCACAGGGAGATATCCTTATAACTTTATTGACTTCCTTCATCGCAGGGATACATGGGAAAAGAAGCCAGTTTTGATCAAACGTCAGAATCCAGACTACTACAAGGGACTGTTCTCCACAGCAGAGTTTGATCGCATTTTAAGACAGGTAAGGTGTCATGACTAGCTAGACATCTTCTGTCATTTTTGTTTGATCAGATCAGGTTAATGTTGCTGTTGACATTTCCAGGATGATGTTCAGTATGGAGTGAACCTGGATGTCACCAGCTACACAAACGGCAAAAGAGACACACACAATCCTCCAGGGAGGGCTCTTCCTTTCACTGTATGGGAATTCTATGAGGTAAAAACCAAATTAAAGTCTCCTGATTGACAATTTTTATTTAATTAGTGTGAGCAAGTGTTTAGAATTTAGATCGTGCCAATATCTGTGTAACATGTAGTAAGTTCTTAGTACCTCATAATATTGAAACCTAACCATGTGTCCTCTAGCTCAGTTGGTAGAACATGATGCCAGTAGTGGGTTGGATTCCCGCGGCTAAAATGTGTGCATGCATGACTAAGTCGCTTCGGGAAAAGCGTGTGCTAAATGACATTTCTTATTATCCAGAGTGGTTGCTCCCTCCGTATGCTGAACCCCCAGGCCTTCTCCTCCACTGTGTGGAGTGTGCTGTCCATCCTCCAGGAGCAGTTTGGCAGCATGGCAGGAGCTAACGTGTGAGTGACCCTGTCTGACAACCTCTGACCAGTGAGATGCTCTCACACAACATTGAGGGCTCTATTTCTGGGTTGCGTTAAGCCAGTGCAATTGTCAAATGCATACTCTTTTGACATTTTGTAAACCTAACGCCAGGATTGGTAATTTACCTGTCTTATATGAGGTTGCTAGTGGGAGGGGTGGCAATATCTGAGCTGTGTTCTTAAAAACGTGTGCCAGTTTCAGGCAGTGCTGGTGGGGCTATTTAAGACCAACCAGGAACTGGTCTTGGTTGTAACCCGGTACTAAGAAGCTCAGCCTATCCAGCCGTGACGCACAGTGTCCATATGCACATGGAACGAGAGCAATGTTATTTTTGTGCTGTAACCTCGTATTTAAAAACATAACCAAGCATAGCCTCCTCTCTCAATGAAGGCTGTTTTTTTTTTGGTAATGCATTTGCCAAGTTCTCAAGACTATCATAAAGGGCTTGGCTCGTGAGAACGCTTTGAAATAAATCTTAATCACCAAAGCTTTATTAAAAGATCACATTTGGGAGCAGCCACTTTATCTATGTAGGCTATAGTACATTATTTTAGCCAGCTCCTGTTTTGGAATGAGAGATGATTTGATCCAGTGACGTTCGTTTTTAGAAAAATGTCTTATCTTCGTGTTTCCGTTTCATTTAATTAAAAAAACAATCCCTTATAGGCTACCCTTACCCTACTATAACAGAAATGTCTGCTGTCTTGTCATGGCCATGCATTTGCCAAATAGCCTATCCATAAAACGTTTGTAAATGGTTTACTCATGAGGCTTTTTCCGTCAAGCTTTTGCATTATTCACATAGGCCTACCTGCAGTGAATAGGCTACTCCGTTAGGTTTGTATCCATCCCCATTTCCACAGAGCGCCTCTTGTCCGCTTACCAAAGATGCGCTCCTCTAAAAGTATTCACATTTTCCTGCCATATAACCATGTCAATGGTAGGCCTAGGCTATATCTTGCTTATTGAGAACATGCCTCACAGATAAAATACAATTTAGGAGAGCCTAGTGAAGGCCTATACTCGTTGAAGCCAATTACAACAATGTTGATTGTCAACACTCAACATACTGAGCAAACACTGGCTGTTTTTACTGTTGCTATAACTTGTTACTGTAGCCTGTGCTATTTACTAAACTGTATCAATCCACAATGAACTAGGAAGAGACTATTCAGTGCCCTCCGCCGGATTGGAGTTGATGACAATGCAGACTGTCAATAACAACCAGAACTTAAGACAACAGTATTAAGTGTTGACACGCATTGACTGGCCAGTGAGTAGCCAAGCCCTCTCCACACCTATAATTTATTTGCCAAACCCAGCTCTTTTGCCCCAGCTATTGCGCTCATAATTACTCCAGTGAAAATATAAATAATATTTCTGACCCATCCCTGGTCCTAAACCCCTTTCACCAGCGCTAATATTTACCATTGTGTTAGGTTTGTTTAACATAGAGCCCTGAAAGTCATTGAACATGTATGGGACTGTGGAAATAATTTCCTTCTTTGAGGACAAACTATTATGTTGCATCCTTACCTCATGCTGAATACTGATTCACCTCATGTGACATTACAGTAAAGTAGTTTTGTGTCCCCAGGTATCTGACACCTCCAGGAACACAAGGCTTTGCTCCACATTATGATGACATCGAGGCCTTTGTGGTTCAGCTGGAAGGGAAGAAGCACTGGAGAGTTTACAACCCCAGGTGACTGAGTTATGAACAGTCTAAATACAGTTTATAAAATTCCCAAAAAGGTGATCAACACCTAGCGCATGCATCAACCCATTTTGAACCAGATTCATATCATTAAACTAATTCTGTATATTTTCTGGGATGTTTGATTGCTACACTTTTTAGGTCAGAAGATGAGGTCTTGCCTGTCGTTTCCAGTCGTAAGTATTCCTTTGTCCACTCTTTTTCCTATAAATAGACTATAAGCACGACCGATCACTTCCCAGTCCCCTCTGCCTCAGCCTCATTCCTTACAGATGATTTGGTATTCCTCCTCCTCCAGCTAACTTCAGCCAGTCGGAGATTGGGAAGCCCATCCTGGAGGTGGTTCTGGAGGCTGGGGATCTCCTCTACTTCCCCCGGGGGTTTATCCACCAGGGGGACTGCCTGCCGGATGCTCACTCCCTCCACATCACTGTCTCATCTTACCAGAGGAACAGCTGGGGAAACCTACTGGCAAAGGTGTGTTGTCAATCCTCTGCTTTCCTTGTATGTGACTGTCCAGTTCTGTCTCATTTTGTATCTACTTTGATGTAGATTGGGCATGGATCAATTTACACTGAGTTAAAAAAAAACTAAAATATTGAATGATATACAATGTCATGTCTATACAACATGGATGTACTTGGAAGTATAGGCTTGTGTTGTGTTTGATGCAGAACATGATCTCTGACAGGTGGTCCCAGCAGCCCTAGAGATGGCCATGGAGGAGGACGTGGACTTCAGACGAGGCCTGCCTGTGGATTACCTGACCTACATGGGGGTGCAGAACTCAGACGAGGTACTTCAGACACTGTTGTTTACTTGTCTCTGGAGTCCAATTGACCTCTGAGCACCTACTCTCAACAGGGGTGTGTTCAGAAGGGTGAAAAATTCAGAATGTTGAACGGATAGAGCTGACATCATTGGCTATGCCCCATGGCAAGTAAGAATGTCTTTTCTACAGAGAATATATGTATATATATGTATGTATGTATGTATGTATGTGTATATATATATATATATATATATCTCACTCTACTGTTCAAAAGTTTGGGGTCACTTAGAATTTCATTGTTTTTGAAAAAAGCGTGAGAAAAATGTAAATTTTAAATAACATCAAATTGATCAGAAATACAGTGTAGACATTGTTAATGTTGTAAACAGAGGCCCATTATCAGCAACCATCACTCTTGTGTTCCAATGGCACGTTGTTAGCTAATCCAAGTTTTATCATTTTAAAAAGGCTAATTGATCATTAGAAAACCATTTTGCAATTATGTTAGCACAGCTGAAAACTTGTTCTGGTTAAAGAAGCAATAAAACTGGCCTTCTTTAGACTAGTTGAGTATCTGGAGCATCAGCATTTGTGGGTTTGATTACAGGCTCAAAATTGCCAGAAACAAAGGTTTTTCTTCTGAAACTCATCAGTCTATTCTTGTTCTGAGAAATAAAGGCTATTCCTTGCGAGAAATTGCCAAGAAACTGAAGATCTCGTACAACTCTGTGTACTACACCCTTCACAGAACAGCGCAAACTGTCTCTAACCAGAATAGAAAAAGGAGTGGGAGGCCCTGGTGCAAAACACCAGCCTCAACAGTGAATAGGTGACTCCGGGATGCTGGCCTTCTAGGCAGAGTTCCTCATTCCAGTGTCTGTTCTTTTTCCCATCTTAATATTTTCTTTTTATTGGCCAGTCTGAGATATGGCTTTTTCTTTACAACTCTGCCTAGAAGGCCAGCACCCTGGAGTCACCTCTTCACTGTTGATGTTGAGACTGGTGTTGGAACACCGGAGTGATGGTTGCTGATAATGGGCATCTGTACGCTTATGTAGATATTCCATTAAAAATCAGCTGTTTCCAACTACAATAGTAATTTACAACATTAACTATTTCTGATCAATTTGATATTTTAATGGGCTTTTCTTTCAAAAACAAGGACATTTCTAAGAGACCCCAAACTTTTGAACGGTGGTGTATATGTGAACATTCTCTGTAATGTTGCACCCTCTTGAAAGCCCTGTATGTCTGTGTGTGTAGGAGGATCCACGCAGGGCGCAGTTCCTATCCAGAATAGAAGAGCTGATGAAGAAGCTATCAACCTTTGCCCCTGTGGATGCTGCTGTGGATCAGAAAGCTAGGGACTATCTGCATGACTGTCTCCCCCCGATGCTCACCGCAGGTACCACAATCTACTGCTGAAATTCAAACTTTGACTTTTGTGACTCCTCTAGGTCAGTAGTTCACAAACTGTGCCCCCCCCCCCCAAAAAAAAACCCTAAGGAACTTTATCTGGTTTAAGTTACTCTTGAAAGTTGTAATAGTAGAATGTACATGGTGCAATTTCAAAATTGGGTAGTGCATCATCAGATCCTCTTGTCATGTTAGTCATTACAAACCTATTTAGAACTTGTCAGAAATGTCCGGATCAACTAGCCCATTTCAGCATTTAAAAAAAAAATGTTATGGCCCATAGATTTTGTTGACATGTGACTTATTTAATATCACATTTGACATGCAAAATGTATAGAATTGCACAAAAATGTGCTTTAAAACGGCAAAATGTTCTATGCTCCCTATGACAAAATTTGGATAATTGTAGGAAGTAAGCTTTAAACCTGCAAAGTATTCTCTCCACCAACTAGAGGGGTGTGAACAGTTTGAACAGTGCTAGTGCCTATAGAAATAGATGAGGTGTGGGATGTAACTTCCTGGATGTTCCCCGATGCTGGAAAGGGGGGCTGAGTGAAAAGGTTTGGAACCTCTGCTCTAGGGCTTCCCAAACTCGGTCCTGCCGGTTTTTGCCCTAGCATTTTGCCCTAGCATTTTGCCCTAGCATCCTAGCATTACACAGCTGATTTGAAATAGTCAAAGCTTGATGAGTTGGTTATTTGAGTCAGCTATGTAGTGCTAGGACAAAAACAAATGTTCACCCCGGGGGAGGGAGGGGGCGGACCCTGGTCTAGACTGCCACGTGGCCAGTGTTACTGATTCTAGTGATAATCCACAGAGGAGCGGGCCAGCAGTGTCCAGGGAGCTCCTTCCAGGTGGGAGGATGGAGAGGCTGTGGACGTGGGTGTGACCATCAGGGGCCATACCAGAGTCAGACTCATCCGTTCTGGAATCGCCAGGTAGATCTGACATGTATCATCCTATGACTTACAAAAGCATAGCTCTTACAAAAATGTTCCCAGAAATGACCTTGACTTTTCTTTGTGCTGCTGCAGGTTATGCAGTGATGGAGAAGCAGTTTGGCTTTACTACACTGCAGACAACTCCAGAGTCTACCACAAAGAGGAGCCCAAGAGCATTGAAATAAAAGCAGAGGTATGAATGAATTGCCTTGCTACCATAGCAGTGACGTGTTTCTGCCTGAGATGCTGCACTGCAGTGATGGCCTTTTGTGTTCAACATGATGTAACTCTTTCAGCAAACAGACGGCATGGAGTTTCTGATCCATGCGTATCCAAAGTTTGTGACAGTGGGCAGCTTGCCATGCGAGTCGGCTGAGGACAAGGTATGTTTATCAACATGTACGCTGCCGTCTGCATGTCAGTAGTGCAGATATTTGGATGGTCGAGTTATGCTAGTCAGTGCTTGGGTCAGACTGCACTGCAGTTTTCTTACAGATGTAATTCTGTGCTCTCTTCCAGGTGTCCTTGGCTGAGCTGCTGTTTGAGAAAGGGCTTATTCACACTGCAGAACCTCTGCAGCGATCCTGAATCATGGAGGGACTCTAATACAAGTTTCACAAGAAATATATGCTGCATCCTTCACCTCTCACTATGTGTAGGAAGAATTTGTGGTTTTAGGACAGCAGTCAAATGAACTCTGAGCAGTGCATCAGCATTGCCCTCTACAACTAACTCCTCTAGACTCTTCCAAAAACAATGGTGCAATGCTGGAACACAATGATCAATCAAAAGTAATAGGTCTGTAATAGCCCATTTATAATATTAACCTTTACTTGTTCAGTAAGTATTGCATTAAAACAGTCTTGCATATTGGTGTGTAAATCAATCCTAGTTTGTGTGTTGCTAATGGAAGTATATTGTTATAGAAGTGTCCAATTTTGCATTATTGCTACGATTGCGTATACTTTATCACACAAATGATTCACTAGCTGACAAAGGGACATGTTTATTAGTCGATACAGTGACAGAAACTTCTTATTGGCGTACTTGATTTGAAAACCATCCAGACAATAGGAGATGTGACTTGGGGCACAAATATTCCAGGTGACGGGTGGGTCTACTTCCAGGTGACTTCCTCACCTGGCTTCAGCTCCCTATACATAAGGGAGAATATTCAGAGGACCATCAGTACACATTTGGACTATTGCTAGGAATGTATCCTTTCATATGAAGGCTAGATACTGATGCCTGATTCAAACCAGAAGACCAAGATGTACTGGGCCGGACTGGTCTTGAATCTGCCATAGTTTGTGAAAAGAGAATATCTGCGCCAGCACAGTATGGTTTGCCTCTATATTGTGCATCAGTGGGTGCAGATTTAACTCACCTGCTGTACAATGCACTTTTGTTCCTGAAAGCAGTCAGCTTCTGGTCCTGTGCGCTGTCCATGTAGATCCCGATCACAAAGCCGAGGGGGACAAATATGTTCACCCAATGGTCACGCATCAGGGCAGCAAAGTTCACCATGTTTCCTGGTTGGTGAAAAAAACATGAATTTACAGTATACTTTATGCAGCCACATTGTATAAAAAAATATTTGGTGCAGCTATAGCTGTGTGACAGCATAATAAACCAGCATGAATGCAAGTCTGTTTCTGCTGTCAAGTTCTAAGGAGTTGGCAAGAATGCATAAAGAGACGAACCAGGTTGAATAATAGCAAGCTAACTGTTAGTGGACCACAACCAGTTGGCTAAATTAGATGAACATTAGTTGTTAGCGAACTGTTTACCCTAGTGTCCACACAACTGTTATCAGCAAATACACGTTCATTTTTTGGTTTCTTGTTGAGCTACCTAGCTATTGTTGATGTTACTACCACAGCAAGCTAACTTTAGCCCAATGTTGGACTAAAGGAGCCTAACTTCACTCTTTAGTCCAAGGTGGACCATACATGTGTTTAAATGGCGAATTGGCTCTTACAGCCAAATACTCCATCTAAATGTGAATCGATTCTCAATTACGGTACGGTTCTAGAAACAAATCACTAGTTTAATATCACAAAATAATTTCACAAACGCAAAATGCACACAATGTTCCTGTAAACTGTTTTAAACGGGTTTTACACAGTTGCAGCTGGCAGTATTTTTCAGTGACATGCTGAGTTCACACACAGGTGTTCAGAGAGGAGACATAGTTAATTAGCACAAGTAGTCCACTGTGTCTTCCTGTTTTCCGTAAACAAGCACTGTAACATGGAAATATGTCCATGTGCGAACCCAACCATAAAAAAGGTGTATCAATGTAACCTTTTGTTTGTGGGACATTATTTGTCGTTATGAAAGACAAGGTCCTTCTGCTTCTAAAACCGTACCGCAAGCGATGCGTGTTCATGTTCAGACCGAACACCGCGTTTCTTGACTCGTGTTTTATGGAACTGAGAGTCACGATCATGGGCTAGTTCATCATTGACTCCAGCTGGTTATCTAGCAAGCAATAAGCCTCTGTTCTTCCCACAATAATTCTACAGAATGTTGCGATTGCAAGATATACATTGAAGTATTGCACGCACGGCTATAGAAATAGATATCGCAAAATAAGAATGAACATACAGTAAAAGTGACATTTTACCAAGCCTTTGACTTCAGCTTCTCTCGCTCATTGGTCTTCAGAGGACATTGGACCCTACCAAGTGCTCTAAAATGGGGGTGTTAACTTGTTGTGTAAATATTATTTGCCATCCCACATTGTTTATGAAAATGTATAACACTCCAAAATATACCGTAACCCTAAAGATCTTTATTTATTAAATGCATTTAAGTTATGTAATGAAAAATGCTTTTAAATTGAATATGTCTTGAACTTCAGAATATGAGCTAAGTAGTCTGGAGGATAATTTTCATTTGAATAGTAAAACGAGAGCATTTCTTTGTCAATACAATTATTTATATTTACGCCGCCATAGATATGATTTAATGGTATCTCCCAGTGACCTTTGACGTTTCAGCGGCAAACATGTCTGCGTCGATGGAAGAAGTGTGGACAATCTTTGCTAAAAATGTCATAATATTATAACGTTAGACTCTTATTGTTATTGAATTTTTTGCTCAATTGAAGTTAAAACCTATATGGCACTTGATGGTATGTTACTCGTTAGTCTATGGCCCATTGTAATAGCAACATTTGTCTGCTAGCAAACTTAGCATGCTAGCTAACGTTAGCTAACCGGGACTGCTAACAATTACTTTAGCTTGTGATCTCATAACTAGTTAACGTTAGCGCTGTATGATAGTGTTTTATTGTCTAGTAAATCTTGAAACTGCTGTGAAGTTGTATAATGTCCATACTATTTATGGACCATGGTTGTTTAAATTTTTCAGTTTACAATACATGCATACCTCAGTCATATTGCTGCATGTGAAGTGGTTCATCATATAATCTTGTTAATAGCTAGTTAACTATGTTCTATGTCTTGTCCCTGTAGTATGACACCTGAGGAAAATGACGTCTATTATCAAACTGACTGCTGTGTCAGGGGTGCAGGAGGAGTCTGCCCTCTGCTACCTGCTGCAGGTGGATGAGTTCCGCTTCCTCCTGGACTGTGGCTGGGATGAGAGCTTCTCCATGGACATCATTGATTCCATGAAAAGGTAGAAGCCCACATCATAATCTAAGCCAGTAGTTCTCAATGGGGTACTTGGCATATCTAAATGGAGTACTTGGGAAGACTCAGAACATGGGCCTAATGATTGGTTACACATGAAGGGGGTACATTGGGCAGGGCAAAATGTGATTGGAGTTACTAATTGAGAATCTCGATGTCAGCTATTTAGACATCCCCACCACAGTCTCAATTTAATTGATTCCTAAAGTCAACAACTAGAACTTGTCCCAGTCAATCAGATTTCTTACGGGCCATTCCCCCTCCTCTCCAGGTATGTCCACCAGGTTGACGCGGTGCTCCTCTCCCATCCCGACCCCCTGCACCTGGGGGCCCTGCCCTATGCTGTGGGCAAGCTGGGCCTAAACTGCCCCATATATGCCACCATCCCCGTCTACAAGATGGGTCAGATGTTCATGTATGACCTGTATCAGGTGAGGCAGAGGTGTGCTAACCTGGTCCCAGATCAGCTTTTGGTGTCTTGCCAACTCTGCAAGACAGCACAAACAGATCTGGGACCAAGCTAGGGGATTAATGTGATGTACTGCACCAGCGTTTCCCAAAACTGGTCCTGGGGACCCCAAGGGGTGCACATATTTTTGGGGATCCTAGCACTAGACAGCTGATTCAAATAATCAAAGCGTGATAATTATTTCAATCAGCTGTGTAGTGCTAGGGAAAAAAACAAAGTGGGGAACCGAAACGTGGGGGGGTGGGAGTACAAGAGGTAACAGTGCACTGTAAAACCGAAACGTGGGGGCGGAGGGGGTAACAGTGCACTGTAAAACTATTCTCACTTGTGATCTGTTGTTTGGTAGTCGCGCAACAACACTGAGGACTTCAACCTGTTCACCCTGGATGATGTGGACTGCGCTTTTGACAAAATCCAGCAGTTGAAGTACTCCCAGATTGTCAATCTGAAAGGTCAGTAATCCATGTATCAGTGTTACATAATGACTCGATTATAATATATAATTTCTATTGACTCCTGCTGAGTAATGTACTGTATCTGTTCAAACCATAACACTGGTCTCCAGTAATCCATCTTTCCTATTTGACAGGGAAAGACATGGTCTGTCCAATTTCGATTGACTCCTGTTGTAGTGATCTCTTTGCTCTAGCATAAAACACTGGTTCAATCGACCTTTCTACTTTTTGTTGACAGGGAAAGGACATGGTCTGTCCATCACTCCACTTCCTGCTGGTCACATGATCGGAGGGACCATCTGGAAGATTGTGAAGGATGGGGAGGAGGAGATTGTTTATGCTGTGGACTTCAACCACAAAAGAGAGATGTGAGTAGAGGGAGGGAGAGATGTGAGCAGAGGGCCATCCCAGACTAAAAAAATAAATAAATCTTGGTCGCCCGAGAGTCGTCTGTTCTTTCGACCATTCGATTGGTCGAAATTTGATCATGTGTATTTTTCCATATATAGACACATCCTATGTGTTTTAATCAAATCAACTCTATGCACTGAGCTTGTCTGATGCTTTAAGTGCACTGTTTGATGAAATAATTATGACGCACAGATGACTAGAGGTCTAGAACACAATTGATTTGATTGGGCCGGGATCAGACTTGATGCTCTGTGTTTAAAATTTAAAAGAATGACAGCGAGTGACTGTGTGACTTGCACCCGTTGTCTCTCCTCCCTGCTGCATCGACCACCACAGAACATCAAAATGTTTATCACACTGTCCATGTTGCTGAAGCTGCAAAATAATTACAGCCAATTCTGACTGAAAAGTTCTGTTACCCCTCAAACAAACATTCCCTATTCCCTCAACCCTTAGTCTTTACGTGACACATGTATGCATTGCATGCACGTGACCAATAGGGCCTGATAATCACATTAATAAATTGGTTATAACAAACTGAACACCGGAACATGTGACGGTGAAATGGATGCAGATGACGTGACAAACTGGAAACAGGGGAATGTTTGGTTGCTCAGGAGGTAAAGAGGAAGTCATTTGTGTGGAATAAATGGGACTAGTTGTGGGAAATACTGGAGATCAATAGAAAGGTGAGGAGTAAGCGCTGCGTACATATGATGTGTGTCAAACAGGTGCTGTTAGATTACAATATACTTTTTATGACCGTTTGGAACAACACTAAATCAATTAGAAGTGCACCGTAGAGTCTAACTTTATTTTATTTTATTGTAAACCCTTTATTACAGCAAAGACTAAAAACAGTTGCATGCATTCGTGAATGCAGTTGCCAACATGGAATAGTTTATTTACTAATTATTGAAGGGTCACTTTGTTATTTTAAATCTAAAATGCTTGATTGCATTTAAAAACATGAGTCACTCCTGATGTGAAGGAATGAATGATTGATACAGTAGCCTATATAAGTATTGAAGCAGGCCTAAGTTACGTTAATAGCCTATATAAGTATTGAAGCAGGCCTAAGTTACGGTATTGGCCTATATAAGTATTGAAGCAGGCCTAAGTTACGGTATTAGCCTATATAAGTATTGAAGCAGGCCTAAGTTATTAAGTCTAAACAGGATGCGCTCTTAGGCCTACAGCTTGGTGGTGGTTATACAAGGCTGCTATACTAAGCCTACTAATCATAATGGCATTAATTATTATAATGATGATCATTATAGTAATAATAATAGCAATAAGAAGGAGATAAAGGGGGGTTATTATGAATCAAATTTTTCTGACAATTTGGAACAGTGTAAACAACACTAAATACATTATAAATAATACCAGAGAGGCTGGTCTAACGAACAAGTGTAAAGCCTTTATTAAAGCACAGCAAAGATTTAAGAACAGCTGAATTTGTGAAATTGTTTATCAGACATGTGGTTGTGTGAGGCTTGGTGCCTCACAGAATCAGTAAGCTAATTAACCTGTTGAGGACAGACGTTCCGCCTGCGGAAACCCTAGCCAACATCCAATGGCATCGCACGGCGCGAAATACAAAACCAACTAAAATACCACAATTCAATTTTCTCAAACAGTCAACTATTTTACACCATTTTAAAGACAAGACTCTCCTTTATCTAACCACTGTCCGATTTCAAAAAGGCTTTACAACGAAAGCAAAACATTAGATTATGTCAGGAGAGTACCCAGCCAAAAAATAATCATACGGCCATTTTCAAAGCAAGCATATATGTCACAAAAACCCAAACCACAGCTAAATGCAGCACTAACCTTTGATGATCTTCATCAGATGACACTCCTAGGACATTATGTTATATAATACATGCATGTTTTGTTCAATCAAGTTCATATTTATATCAAAAACCAGCTTTTTACATTAGCATGTGACGTTCAGAACTAGCATACCCACCGAAAACTTCCGGTGAATTTACTAAATTAGTCAAACGTTCACAAAAAACATAACAATTATTTTAAGAATTATAGAGACAGAACTCCTTTATGCAATCGCGGTGTCAGATTTTAAAATAGCTTTTCGGCAAAAGCACATTTTGCAATATTCTGAGTACATAGCTCGGCCATCACGGCTAGCTATTTTGACACCCACCAAGTTTGGGACAACCTAAACTCAGAATTACTATTAGAAAAATTGGATTACCTTTGCTGTTCTTCGTCAGAATGCACTCCCAGGACTTCTACTTCAACAACAAATGTTGTTTTGGTTCCAAATAATCCATAGTTATATTCAAATAGCTCCGTTTTGTTCGTGCGTTCAGGTCACTATCCGAAGGGTGACGTGCGAGCGCATTTCGTGACAAAAAAATTCAAAATATTCCATTACCGTACTTAGAAGCATGTCAAACGCTGTTTAAAATCAAATTTTATGCTATTTTTCTCGTAAAATAGCGATAATATTCCAACCGGGCAACGTTGTATTCATTCAAAGGCTGAAAGAAATTTTTTTTGAATTCTCGTGACGGCGCATCTCCAGTGTCACTGTCCCCAGGCTGACCACTCACAAATTATGCTGCTGTTCTTCGCCCAGAGACAGCAGACACCCCATTCCACTTTCTGGCGGCTTAAGAGAGCCAATGGAAGCCTTAAAAAATGTCACGTTACAGCACAGATGCTGTATTTTCGATAGAGATGCAACAGAAGGACAACAAATTGTCAGACAGGGCACTTCCTGTATGGAATCTTCTCAGGTTTTGGCCTGCCATATGAGTTCTGTTATACTCACAGACACCATTCAAACAGTTTTAGTAACTTTAGAGTGTTTTCTATCCAAATCTACTAATTATATGCATATTCTAGTTTCTGGGCAGGAGTAGTAACCAGATTAAATCGGGTACGTTTTTTATCCGGCCGTGAAAATACTGCCCCCTATCCCAAAGAAGTTAAACAAACACTCTGAGTAGAGGGATGGAGAGAAGAGCAAGAAATAGATGTGGGAAGGCGAGCTGAGGGGTGGGAAGGCGAGCTGAGGGGTGGAGGGGAAAGAGGGAGAGCTGTCGGTGGCGGGGAAAGAGGGAGAGCTGTCGGTGGCGGGGAAAGAGGGAGAGCTGTCGGTGGCGGGGAAAGAGGGAGAGCTGTCGGTGGCGGGGAAAGAGGGAGAGCTGTCGGTGGCGGGGGAACGATGGTTATAGTGTTTTTTTTGTTTATTTTCTCCAGCCACCTGAATGGGTGTACGTTGGAGTCGGTGAGTCGTCCCTCTCTTCTCATCACAGACTCGTTCAACGCTACATACGTGCAGCCGCGTCGCAAGCAAAGGGACGAGCAGCTCCTTAGTAAGTTAATCAACACTCAATCATCTGCAATCCTAGCTTGGTCACAGATATGTTTGTGCTGTCTTACCAACTCCTGTGGTCACTGGAAAGTCATGACCATAGGAGTTTGCCAGACAACACAAAAAGATCTGGGACCAGGCTACAGTAATACCTATTGGTTGAATATGAAGGGGGAAATAAAGTGACTTACCAGTCGTCCGTCCGTCCCCCCCTCCTTCAGCCAATGTAATGGAGACTCTACGCGGCGACGGCAACGTGCTGATCGCGGTGGATACGGCAGGCCGTGTACTGGAGCTGGCTCAGCTGCTGGACCAGATCTGGAGGACAAAGGACGCCGGGCTGGGGGTCTACTCTCTGGCCCTGCTCAACAACGTCAGCTACAACGTGGTGGAGTTCTCCAAGTCTCAGGTCTGAGTCACACACATACCCTTTCATTACCTGACCACACAGTACCAGACAAATCTCAGTCTTTGCTTCAGCCTGCCTGGAGTGCCAGGTGGGTGGGGTTTGCACTTTTGGGACTTTTCTATTGGTTCAGTTGCAACATGTGAGCACAGCTAAAAAGTATTTGAAAGAACTACAAAAATAAAAAAAATAAAAATCCCCAGGTCCAGTACCATCTACATATAAGTGCTTTTATTCACGTTTCAATAGTGCTCACTACTCATTTAAATGGGCTGTCATATGTAACATGCTGCATATTTTGAAAGGTATGAAAATGTTAGCATTTTGTGGCACGGAATTAATATATTTTGCAAAATGTAGTATGTCACAAACGGTACCTCAAACAGTCCGTCTTGCTTCACTCTGTCATTGTAATAGGCATGGTAACAATAGTGGTGACTGTTATATTCTGCCCTACAGGTGGAGTGGATGAGTGACAAGCTGATGCGCTGCTTCGAAGACAAGCGCAACAACCCCTTCCAGTTCCGCCACCTGTCCCTGTGCCACAGCCTGGCAGACCTGGCACGCGTGCCCAGCCCCAAGGTGGTGCTCTGCAGCCAGCCCGACCTGGAGTCTGGCTTCTCCCGTGAGCTCTTCATCCAATGGTGTCAGGACGCCAAGAACTCTGTGATCCTTACCTACCGTACCACGCCCGGCACCCTGGGCCGCTACCTCATCGACAACCCCGGGGAAAAGATGCTGGACCTGGAGGTGAAACTATAAGAGAAGACTTTAGGGAAGAAGAGCTGCCATTTTGGCTCAGATTTTTGGATTTATCTGTTTGTGCAGCGTGTCCATATGGCTCTTCCTGTCTCCCAGTTTCCATCTCAACTCAAGCATGGGAACAGCTTGATATGTCACACTGGCTTTCTCACCCCCCCCCCCCCTTTCACACATTTTTGTTGTCATGTTGACAGATTAGGAAACGGGTGAAGCTGGAAGGCAGAGAGCTGGAAGAATACCTAGAGAAAGAGAGAATGAAGAAGGAAGCTGCCAAAAAACTTGAACAAGAAAAAGAGTGAGTCACTGACACTTTATTTCTGGCCTATTCATATTTACAATACTACTGCACTATGAATAATATTCTTCCAGGTGGGTTAGGGATATTATTTAGCTGTTTTCTGTGTGTTTGTATGTGTGATTACATTTGAGTCATTTAGTAGACGCTCTTATCCAGTGCGACTTACAGAGCATCCATCTTAAGAGGTGAGACAGCCACAACATCACGGTTGTTCTCCAGGAATGAATATGTTCGTCTTTCAGGTGACGAAACACAGCAGGATTGTGTGTGTCTAATATATTTGTGTCTGTCTCAGGGTGGACGTTGACTCGAGTGATGAGAGCGACATGGAGGATGACCTGGAGCTGCCGGCGGTGGTGAAAACCAAACACCACGATCTCATGATGAAGGGAGACGGCATCCGCAAGGGCAGCTTCTTCAAACAGGCCAAGAAGTCTTACCCCATGTTCCCCACCCACGAGGAGAGGGTCAAATGGGACGAGTACGGAGAGATCATCAGGTAGTGTAGTCAGTGAACTAGTAGTATTATGGAGAGATCATCAGGTAGTGTAGTCAGTGAACTAGTAGTATTATGGAGAGATCATCAGGTAGTGTAGTCAGTGAACTAGTAGTATTATGGAGAGATCATCAGGTAGTGTAGTCAGTGAACTAGTAGTATTATGGAGAGATCATCAGGTAGTGTAGTCAGTGAACTAGTAGTATTATGGAGAGATCATCAGGTAGTGTAGTCAGTGAACTAGTAGTATTATGGAGAGATCATCAGGTAGTGTAGTCAGTGAACTAGTAGTATTATGGAGAGATCATCAGGTAGTGTAGTCAGTGAACTAGTAGTATTATGGAGAGATCAGGAAATCCCTTTGGATAATGAGATCTAGCTATGCATTGGAATCTTTGTAGTAGCAGCTCCAGATGGCGTCACACAATATTGTACTAATGAATGAATGACTGTCTGTCTCCAGACCAGAGGACTTCCTGGTACCAGAGCTCCAGGCCACTGAGGAGGAGAAGAACAAGCTGGAGTCGGGCATGGCCAATGGGGACGAACCCATGGACCAGGACTCCTCATCCAAAGTACCTACCAAGTGTACTTCCACTACGGAGAACCTAGAGATCAAGTAATTGGGCCCAAACACCTAAATGAGAGCAGACGTATTCAGAGCCTCTCACTGCTAAAATCATTCTGATTTATATTCTAATGACATACAAGGCATATTGCTGAAAAATGTAAGTTTGTGATTTTAATTATACTGCCAAGACTAAGTTATTTTTTTTACTTGCACAAAATATGAATTGTGCCCATTTCTTTCTAATATGATCCTAAAAGTAATATTCTTTTTCTTTCTTAATAATGCATATTTAAAATATTGAGAAATTATAAATTCTGGTCTTCCTGTGCAGAGCCAGGGTGACTTACATCGACTACGAGGGCCGCTCGGACGGCGACTCCATCAAGAAGATCATTAACCAAATGAAGCCACGGCAGCTGGTGATCGTGCACGGCCCCCCCGAGGCCAGCCTGGACCTTGCCGAGTCCTGCAAGGCCTTCACCAAGGACATCAAGGTCTACACACCCAAGCTGCAGGAGACTGTGGACGCCACCAGTGAGACACACATTTACCAGGTAGAATGTCATACAAAAATACATGCTCATGCAGGATATTTTGGGACAGGTTTTTGACTAATGCCCTGTGAATAATTGACCCATTTGACATATCATTTTGTGTTATCACGATTCACCAGTCAGAAAGTTGATGCGCTTTAGTCATGGTTACTGTAACTCAGGGGTGGGTAACTCCAGTCCTCCAGGGCCTGATTGGTGTCACACTGTTTCTCCATCCCTAGCAAACACAGCTGATTAATCAAATGTCATTCTAAACTGAAGATCATGATCAGGTGATTATTGGAGTCAGGTGTGTTAGCTGGAGGCAAAACTGTGACACCAATCAGGCCCTGGAGGACTGGAATTGCCCACCTCTGCTGTAGCTAATCAAACCCAGCTCAAGCCATCTTAGAATTCTGGACCAGACAATGGGTCAATTGTGTATAAGGTTTATAATAATATTATAATATATGCCATTTAGCAGACACTTTTACCCAAAGCGACTTCCAGTCAAGCGTAAATATTACGTATGGGTGGTCCCGGGAATCAAACCCACTATCCTGGTGTTGCAAATGCCTTGCTCTACCAACTGAGCTACAGAAGCAGTTTTCTTTATGTGCAGAAACACGTAAACGTTGAGCTTAACCACTTTCTGTCATATGCACATAAGAGGTTGTGTTGTTGTTCCCCAGGTGCGGTTGAAAGACTCACTGGTGAGCTCGCTGCAGTTCTGCCGCGCCAAGGACACAGAGCTGGCGTGGATCGACGGCGTACTGGACATGCGTGTGGTCAAGGTGGACACAGGCGTGCTGCCTGAGGAGGGCATGGTGAAAGGCGAGAAGGCAACTGGCGAGGAGGTTGTGGAAGACAGCGAGCTGGCCATGGACGTGACCCCTGCTGACGATGCCACCACAGACCATAGCGTGGTGGCGCAGCAGCGCGCCATGAAGACGTTGTTTGGCGAGGATGTGCGCGAGTTGTCGGAGGAGAGTGATGTCATCCCTACTCTGGAGCCTCTGCCCGCCCACGAGGTGAGAGTGAGCACTGGCCCCGGGAGGGAGGGAGAGCGCTGGCCCTGGGGGAGAGGGAGGGAGGGAGAGCGAGCGCTGGCCCTGGGGGAGAGGGAGGGAGGGAGGGAGAGCGCTGGCCCCGGGAGGGAGGGAAGGAGGGAGAGCGAACGCTGGCCCTGGGGGAGAGGGAGGGAGGGAGGGAGGGAGGGAGAGCGAGCGCTGGCCCCGGGGGAGAGGGAGGGAGAGCGAGCGCTGGCCTCGGGGGAGAGTGAGGGAGAGCGAGCGCTGGCCCTGGGGGAGAGGGAGGGAGGGAGGGAGAGCGAGCGCTGGCCCTGGGGGAGAGGGAGGGAGAGTGAGCGCTGGCCTCGGGGGAGAGTGAGGGAGAGCGAGCGCTGGCCCCGGGGGAGAGGGAGCGCTGGCCCCGGGGGAGAGGGAGACTACCGAGTTAAACCCAGGACTTTTATTTTATTCAGAGGGTGAAATTATGGGTTGACCGATATGAGAATAGACACTCAGAGCAGCAGAATGGACTGGAAGGATCTATCCTGTGGTTAATTCCTCAAGAGAAAGAGAAGGGATTAAACAGATGTCAATATATCTTCAGCATCTTAATCTTTACCAACACTAAGGTTAAAATGGTATAGTCCTATGTTGTAAACATTGTGATATACCAAATTTAGATTTACGTATTTCAAAATGAATTCATTATAAAATGGTCAAACCTAACAAGATCAGAAGCTGTGTAGTTGTGGTTGCACTCAGTCAAACTGATGTGAGATCAGAGTTACCAATATATTAACTGTATGTTTGTTGTTCTACAAAGTCCAACTGATCTAAGATCAGAGGTGCTTTCAACAAGGGAAGTAGTTTGCAAATGTTAGCTAGCATATTCCATTCACCATAACATTTTTGTAATATACATTAAAATCGTTCAACTGAAATTGTTTCTAAGTAACATGTTCGCCGCAAACAGAAGCCTTGTTAAACTCACCTCCAATGTATAGCGACTATATGGTTTTAGTTCCACAGAGTCCAACTGGTCTGGGATCAGGTGTATAGAGACTTTAGGTTTTAGTTCTGCAGAGTCAATAGAGTCCAACTGGTCTGGGATCAGGTGTATAGAGACTTTAGGTTTTAGTTCTGCAGAGTCCAACTCTGTCTGAGATCAGGTGTATAGAAAACAGTTGTGGTTCTAACCCATACACACCCTGTCTAACTCACAGATCCCAGGCCACCAGTCAGTGTTTATCAACGAGCCGCGCCTGTCCGACTTCAAGCAGGTGTTGCTGAGGGAGGGCATCCAGGCTGAGTTTGTGGGAGGAGTGCTGGTGTGTAACAACATGGTGGCCGTCCGCAGGGTGAGTTTACTGTCTGTCTGTGTCCCCCCCCAACACACAGTACGGTCATTCATTCAGCCCTGTGTTCATTCTGCACCAACTCGGTGGCCTTGTAGTTAGTGTCTGCCCTGAGGTTGGGAGTTCGATCCCCGGCCGAGTCATACCAAAGTCTCTGCTTGGCACTCAGCATTAAGGAGAAAGATTGGGTTAAGGCCCTGTGATAGACGAGCGTCCTGTCCAGGGGGTGTACTTGTACATCAAGATGCCTCACGCTACAGAGATAGGAGCCTATGAGCCGTTCCAGGTCACATTAGCCAAGGCTCCTTACATTTAGCTCTCTGTGACAGTCTAAACCATCCCCTTCACTGAGCTGCTGCATGAGAAATGGTAAATAAGCCCAGAGGGTGCATGGGGTGGCCTGTGTTGTCAACAAAATGACCAACTATATATGTATTTAACTTTAATTTCATTGAAAAGCGATTGTTATTTATTTACAAGAATGCTCTGGGGAAGGAAGGATGGTGCAGAAACGTCATGATACATTTTATTCAAAGTTGGCAATTAGCAGACGTAACAGCCAAGACTAGAAACCTGTGACAATAAACCATTTCTGCTTCTGTACAAAAGTCAGCAACACTCAATCTCCATTTTGCATCTACTTGTGATTTTGTTTGTGTATAATTTGTTATGATGTTGGGAGTTTTCAGTGATAATGCACGTGTGACCCCTCTAACCCTTGTCTCCTCCCCTGTACAGACGGAGGCAGGGCGCATCGGCCTGGAAGGCTGCCTGTGTGATGACTATTATAAGATCCGTGAGCTGCTGTATCAGCAGTATGCTGTGGTGTAGGAGTGAGGAGCTGTATCAGCAGTATGCTGTGGTATACTGTAGGAGAGAGGAGCAACATGCAGCAGAGATGGTGTCAGTCATGACAGTATCACACAGACAGGATGGAGGGGAGCGAGGACTATTACCCAGAGGACCACAGGGTTCTGAGCTCCCCTCGGGAGCCTCTCCAGCTGTTTGAATTCCAACTGCTGTGTTGATTTGTCCTTTTTCCCCCATTTTAAAAATCTGTTTACTGTTTATTGTGCGTCTTTCCCCACCGCAGTGAGAGACAGATGGGCTTTTCTGGAGTGACCTCTTCTTGATGTGAACACATGATGTAACCCTTAGGGTCATTTTTACCTCTCCTCAAGCCTCCTCGGCTCTGGACTGGGCTGGCGAGGTGAAAGCTCACCACACGCTGGAGAGTCCCAACATCGTTCGACGTAGGCTGGAATGGGTTATCAGTGTATCTGGTTTTTTTGTTTCTCATTAAAGCTGCAATATGTAACGTTTTGGGTGACCCAACCAAATTCACATAGAAATGGGAATTTTTGATCTGTCGTTCTCATTGAAAGCAAGTCTAAGAAGTGGTAGATCTGTTGTATTTCTATGCTTCCCATTACGTTTTGTTTTTGCATCTTTTACTTTCGGATTCATACACCAGCTTCAAACAGCCAAAAATGCTATATTTTGGGTTATGTAAAATATATTTCACAGTGGTTTAGATGGTACAATGATTCTCTACAGTATACATAGTTTGTTTAGTCACAAACTGAGATTAGGAGAACTATTAGAATTTTAGCAACCAGGAAATGGTGGAGCAATTACTGCATATTGGACCTTGAAATTCCCTTTTCTGAACAAATAAATGTTTGTTTCCTATATATTTTTCCGTGGGTTGAGAGGGGAACGAGACGTGTATACGCTGTAGGCGGGGTTGGGGTCAATTCAGGAAGTGAACAGTGTTTCAATGAGGTCAATTATTTTTTTTA
The DNA here is from genome assembly GCF_901001165.1 of Salmo trutta. Classification (NCBI taxonomy): domain Eukaryota; kingdom Metazoa; phylum Chordata; class Actinopteri; order Salmoniformes; family Salmonidae; genus Salmo; species Salmo trutta. Next base: position 11,065,734 of record NC_042957.1, on the reverse strand, counting down.
TTTTTTTTTATAGTTTTCATTTTTACTTCCTGAGTTGATTAAATGGAATTGAAATGGAATAGCCTGTATGTAGGCAAGTACCATTACAGGGGCTTTACTAAACTGTACTGCTGCAGTTACAGTATGACACCACCAGATGGAGTCATGTTTCATCCATTCTGTCTGCCTCAGATTCCCTTTATCAAGTGTGTTCACACAGCAGCAATTCCAGGGTTAGAGATGACATTGTCCCTGCAATGATATCTTGGTAAATTAGCATAATGTACTGTCAGGTAAATAACATGCTAGAATAGTCCAGTCTCATGCTTGTATTTCAGGTAACTGAAATCAGGTTTATTATGAGACTGAGGAAAGTAAAAATGGATTTTAAAATGGCTCACTGGTTTGTGCTAATTTTTCTAATCCACATAAGGTCAATGTTGTTATCCCTGTGAAGTTTGAATTACCCATTGTATCGGGAGTGTGTGTACAGTAGGCCTAAATGGCAACCTAATTCCTTTATAGTGCACTTCTTTTAGCCCTATGCTGAAAAGTAGTGCACTCTAAAGGGAGGAGGGTGCCATTTCAGACACAGCCGTGTGTGAGGGTGTCAGTGTTGTGACTAACATGAGGGGGGAGCAAAGCAGCCTTTTTTCCTGTTCGGCCGTGGCTCGTCATTGGCTGATGTCCGCTGCTGCAGCACATCGTATCTGCTGATTACGTTCACAGGCAGGCAGCGTTGTGCTAATCCCCAGGGTGGGCCCGAGCCTTCCTACCACATGGTCACTGCCGTGGCTTTACCCACCACAACAAAGCACCACCCTACCTCACACACTATACACACTCAATGACGTCACACTAACGTCCATGTCTGCTAGTAGAACGCCCCACGTATGACCCCGCGGCCAGTCAGAGGACGGTGGGCCACAAACACACTAGTCAGGGTGGGCCGAGAGAGGGATCATGGATGGAGGGAGTTATAGGCATGAGCAGCATGGAGGGCTGGCCCACTGACGTGCGACTAGGACAGTTTTATACAGTACAGTTACGTAACATACAGTTTTGCACTTTAGAAACATTAAAATTTAAATGCCCTTTTTTATAATCCATGGCACAGGCACACGCACAAAAAAACTTGAACGTCAGTAACCCCTTCTGTGACTGAGAGAGAAATAGAGAGAATGGGATAGAGATAAACAGAGGAAAAAAGACAGACAGACCGAGAGAGAGAGAGAGAGGCTCCTCTGTGCCGCAGGGCATGCCAGGCCTGCCCAGTCACTGCTTTTCATTTTGATAATTGACGGCAAGAACGCCAGAAATGTCCATCAGCGTAATCCTCTTAGCTTTCATAATGCTGACTCTGTCACAGAAGCCCCTGTTTTAATGTAACGAGTAGCTAAGCCTGCCTAGCGTGGCCATGGGACATCATGAGTCGCTCTGCCACCTCGGTCCACTAAGGCCCCACTCCCCCGGAGCCAGGGAGGACACCTGTGGGTTCTGCCCCCTGAGTGTTTCCCAAAGGGTACCCTATTTCCTATATAGTGCACTACATTTGACCAGAGCCTTATGGGCCCTTGTAAAAGTCAGAAATAGGCTGCCATTTGGGACGAAGGCTCTTTCTCCCGCACTCACTCAACAAGTTCCCTTATAATCGATCCTGAGATCAGGTTAAATTAGTCAAGCTGTTGTGTTCCTGATTCCTGAGCACCATGGGGTGGGAGGACCAGAGTGAATATCCTCTCTCTCACCCTCCCTCCCCCCACAAGGCTGACCATGTAATGCTGCCAGTGACATCAATGGAATAATGTGAAAGAGGAGTGGTTTTCTAGGAAACAGAATGTTCTAAACATAACATATGTCACAGACACAAAGCAAAGTTCCAGCTTTCATTGACTGGGCTCCAGAAGTTATGAACAGTTTCATGTGGGTGTGGAACATTCCTGGTTTCCTGCATGCGGGTACGAGGAGGGATCTGCTTCTCCCCTCCCTCTCTCCCCCCCATTCTCTCTCCCTCCGTCTCCAGATCTCTGATTCCCCCTCGACCCCATGGGGCTGGGTAATCCTCCTTTCACAGTGTCTTCCTTTGGTAATGGTCCTCAGCAGGGGAGCCAGTCATGCCCACTCACTAGTAAAACAAACATGGAGGGGCTGGCTTGGGGCTGCATGGCTGGGGTAGCTGGGGATGCAATGGGCTGAGCATCCTCTGAATTACACAGTTACTGTGGTGATCCTCTTACGCAATCTGCTCCTCACACCAGCCTACAATGCAAGGTAGGCGATCTCTGTGAGCACAAATCCATCCACAAAGGCAGGCGGTTCACTGCCAGATTATCCCAGGGGCCAATCATACAGGCAGCTGCCATGTTGCCTTTGTGATAAGACAATGGTGCTTTTTGTTGTTAGTGTGCATTTGTGGATGGAGGACAAAGGGTGATAGAGATGATGGAGCTATGGATGAGATACAGCTGATCGTTTGTGCATGTGTGACTGCCTGGATATTACTCTAGCCTAGATCATGAAAGATAGTTTTTCTTGTCAAGAAGACGGGGCAGAATATTTTCCAATTCAAAACCAACTGGAACAGTTGGTGTGTGTGACCTGAAGCGATGCTAGCTGGATGAGGGCAGTTTCAACCCGTAGCAAACAGCTAGCGTTAGCTCCCACTGTCATGTAGTTACAGCTAGAGTCAGCAGAATGAGACCTGGCTCTCCGGCTCATCCTAATCAGCCTGCGTCAGTGGGAAAGAGCACTATCTGATTTGACATGCCTGACAATGCTGTGAAAATAGCTGCTGGTGATGAGAGGAGTAGGGCTGAAAGGGTTCAGTTGTGCGTCTCAAATGGCTCCCTATATAGTACACTACTTTTGACCAGGGCCCACTGGGCTTTGATTAAAAGTAATGCACTATGTAGGTATGGTGTGTCATTTGGGATTCTGACAATGTTTAAAAGTAGTGCACTATGTAGGGAATAGGATGTCACTTGGGACAATACCAGTGTTAATTTGAAAGCTGTCCAGATATACAGCAAACCTGTACACAGTAGTAGGCTACAGCCAGGGGTGGAAATGTAAAAAGTCACTCTGGGAATGGACCAATGTAAACTCTTTGAATTCACCTTAAAAAAAACAAATTTTTACATGTCAAAATGATTTCCCATTTTTAACCCCCTTGGTAAATGTGGTACTTTATGGCTATGAATCAGCCTGCATGGCCGATGTTAGAAATTAGGGAGAGATTTTTTGCAGGTAGAGAAGGTGTGATAAAAATGTGTTGTGCTGTCAGATGTTTTTGTGCTTTGTCACGTAAGGGCATCATATACATGGTCTGCCACGGTGGCATCATTTTAAATCATTTTCCACTGATCTTTGGACTGTTTTTTTTTGTAAAAAACTAACAACAAAAAAACAACCCTAAGCAAGATTGTAAAATAGGTGGATGTGGTTGAACTGAAATAAACTGACGTTTTTTCATTCTGAATGATTTGAACAATCTGTACATGACGAAGGCAGCATGGAAAATCAATTGCATTTGGATGGATTTCACAGTTGTATATTTTAGACAAATATATAAACTCAGCAAAAAAATTAACATCCCTTTTTCAGGACCCTGTCTTTCAAAGATAATTCATAAAAATCTAAATAACTTAACAGATCTTCATTGTAACGGGTTTAAACACTGTTTCCCATGCTTGTTCAATGAACCATAAACAATTAATGAACATGTACCTGTGGAGCGGTCATTAAGACACTTACAGCTTACAGATGGTAGGCAATTAAGGTCACAGTTATGAAAACTTAGGACACTAAAGAGGCCTTTCTACTGACTGAAAAACACCAAAAGAAAGATGCCCAGGGTCCCTGCTCATCTGCGTGAATGTGCCTTAGGCATGCTGCAAGGAGGCATGAGGACTGCAGATGTGACCAGGGCAATAAATTGCAATGTCCATACTGTGAGACGCCTAAGACAGCGCTACAGGGAGACAGGATGGACAGCTGATCGTCCTCGCAGTGGCAGACCACGTGTAACAACACCTGCACAGGATCGGTAGATCCGAACATCACACCTGTGGGACAGGTACAGGATGGCAACAACAACTGCCCGAGTTACACCAGGAACGCACAATCCCATCAGTGCTCAGACTGTCTGCAATAGGCTGAGAGAGGCTGGACTGAGGGCTTGTAGGCCTGTTGTAAGGCAGGTCCTCACCAGACATCACCGGCAACAACGTCGCCTATGTGCACAAACCCACCGTCGCTGGACCAGACAGGACTGGCAAAAAGTGCTCTTCACTGACGAGTTGCAGTTTTGTCTCACCAGGGGTGATGGTCGGATTCGCGTTTATCGTCGAAGGAATGAGCGTTACACCGAGGACTGTGCTCTGGAGGGGGATCGATTTGGAGGTGAAGGGTCCGTCGTGGTCTGGGGCGGTGTGTCAGCATCATCGGACTGAGCTTGTTGTCATTGCAGGCAATCTCAACATTGTGCGTTTCTCCCATTCTTCTCTGCAGATCCTCTCAAGCTCTGTCAGGTTGGACGGGGACCGTTGCTGCACAGCTATTTTCAGGTCTCTCCAGAGATGTTTGATCGGGTTCAAGTCCGGGATCTGGCTGGGCCACTCAAGGACATTCAGAGACTTGTCCCAAAGCTACTCCTCTGTTGTCTTGGCTGTGTGCTTATGGTCATTGTCCTGTTGGAAGGTGAACCTTCACCCCAGTCTGAGGTCCTGAGTGCTTTGGAGCAGGTTTTCATCAAGGATTTCTCTGTACCTAACTCTGTTTATCTTTGCCTTGATCCTGACCAGTCTCCCAGTCCCTGCCGCTGAAAAACATCCCCACAGCATGATGCAACCACCACCATGCTTCACTGTTGTGATGGTGCCAGGTTTCCTCTAGATGTGATGCTTGGCATTAAAGGCCAAAGAGTTTAATCCTTCAATGCTGCAGAAATGTTTTGGTATCCTTCCCCAGCTCTGTGCCTTGAAACAGTCCTGCCTCTGAGCTCTACGGACAGTTCCTTCGACCTCATGGCTTGGTTTATGCTCAGACATGCACTGTCAACTGTGGGACCTTATATAGACAGGTGTGTGCCTTTCCAAATGATGTCCAATCAATTGAATTTACCATAGGTGGACTCCACTCAAGTTGTAGAAACATCTCAAGGATGATCAATGGAAACAGAATGCACCTGAGCTCAATTTGGAGTCTCAAAGCAAAGGGTCTGAATACTTGTGTAAATAAGGTATTTCTGTTTTTTATAAGTTAGCAAACATTTCTAAAAACCTGTTTTCACTTAGTCATTATGTGGTATTTTGTGTAGATTGCTGAAGATTATACATTTTGTTGTAAGGTTGTAACATAACAAAATGTTGAAAAAGTCAAGGAGTCTGAATACTTTCAGAAGGCACCGTAGATCCAAATGGCATGGTGAAATGTTTTCTTGATTTCACATTACTTGAAATCTCAACCAAATGAAAATGAAAACTAGACGTTGAACTGACATCTGTGCCCAGTGGAGTGCTTCAAACTAATGATGACTTTAGTGCAGTTCTTTACAAACTTATAGAAAAACACAATGCCAGCCATTACCATCATTTTTTATATATTGTCACATACACCTGATAGGTACAGTGAAATGTGTTGTTTTACAGGGTCAGCCATAGTAGTACGGCATCCCTGGAGCTTTGACCTTGTCGGCCCAGGTATTTGAACCAGCAACCTTTTGGTTACTAGCCCAACGCTCCAACTGCTAGATTACCACACCAGGTAGGTATCAAGCCTAGTAGGCAGCGACTGAGGAAGTCATATTAAAAAAGCCTTGCGGCTCGTTAGCTTTATTGCACCACCCCAGCCCTTATAGAGTGGTCCTACTTCAGGGAACCTCTCCACTCCATCACTTGTCGTATCAGTTTCCCAGTCAAGCCACATCATATTTTGGATCCTGTCTCTGCAACTCTGATGTTGTCTTCCCAGAATAAATGGGCTCAGTGGAATGCAGGAATAACCTTTGTGGTCTGTCTCAACGGGATTCTTTGCAGTGCTTTGCAAGAGGAAAAGGTTGCTCTTTCCTTTGCCTGCCTTCCTTGCTGCTCGGCAGTCAGAAGAATAATGAAGTTATTTTTGTGCCCTCGCCGAGATAGCCCCATCGTCTGAATCGGCTGAACTAAGGACGAAACTTGAATGAGAAACCTTGGAAACATTGCCCCATTTTACAGTAAAAAAAACAACATAATTCAATCTGGTCAAGTACTGCTAGGGCTTTTGTCCAAATGAATAGGATCATTTGAAACAGCAAAATGACTGGAGTGTCATTGGGCCTGGAGCACCAAGGTGATATTTTGTAAGGACTGTAAAGTGCTGCAGTGGTATGAAGGATGAGTTCTTTCACTAGACAGAATGTGGGCAGGTCAGGAAGTAGACCAGAGTTTAAAGGGACACTTCACTCCGAAATAAAAGCTGGTCAGATGTTTTCAGAACTCAAAATGGGTCTAAAGTCAAGATACATCCACATTCTACGCCATCAGTTGTTAAATTCCAGCCATAGATTAGCACCGGAAATCAGATTATTATACACTGCTTGTCTTTCCCATCCATTTCAAGGATATTCTTCATAGTGGAACAGGTGATGTTTACCCATAAGTCATGGCAGCAGCCAGCAGAACATATCTCCCTGTATTTGGGAAGAGATCAATCTCTTCTGGGAAAATGGTGTTTGCCTGGCCTGTCTGTATCAGATGTAACACTCAGTGGATGATTGTGTCCACTTGTTATGGAGATGCCATCAGTCAGTCAGTCAGTCAGTCAGTCAGTCATAGTGGAGATGACATCAGTCAGTCAGTCAGTCATAATGGAGATGACATCAGTCAGTCAGTCATAGTGGAGATGACATCCGTCAGTAATAGTGGAGATGACATCAGTCAGTCAGTCAGTCATAGTGGAGATGACATCAGTCAGTCAGTCATAGTGGAGATGACATCCGTCAGTCATAGTGGAGATGACATCAGTCAGTCAGTCAGTCAGTCAGTCATAGTGGAGATGACATCAGTCAGTCAGTCATAGTGGAGATGACATCAGTCAGTCAGTCAGTCAGTCATAGTGGAGATGACATCCGTCAGTCATAGTGGAGATGACATCAGTCAGTCAGTCATAGTGGAGATGACATCAGTCAGTCAGTCATAGTGGAGATGACATCAGTCAGTCAGTCAGTCATAGTGGAGATGACATCAGTCAGTCATAGTGGAAATGACATCCGTCAGTCAGTCATAGTGGAAATGACATCCGTCAGTCAGTCAGTCATAGTGGAGATGACATCAGTCAGTCAGTCAGTCATAGTGGAGATGACATCCGTCAGTCATAGTGGAGATGACATCCGTCAGTCAGTCATAGTGGAGATGACATCAGTCAGTCAGTCAGTCAGTCATAGTGGAGATGACATCAGTCAGTCAGTCAGTCTTAGTGGAGATGACATCAGTCAGTCAGTCATAGTGGAGATGACAGTCAGTCAGTCAGTCAGTCATAGTGGAGATGACAGTCAGTCAGTCAGTCATAGTGGAGATGACATCAGTCAGTCAGTCAGTCATAGTGGAGACGACATCAGTCAGTCAGTCATAGTGGAGAGGACATCCGTCAGTAATAGTGGAGATGACATCAGTCAGTCAGTCAGTCATAGTGGAGATGACATCAGTCAGTCAGTCATAGTGGAGATGACATCAGTCAGTCAGTCATAGTGGAGATGACATCAGTCAGTCAGTCAGTCATAGTGGAGATGACATCAGTCAGTCAGTCATAGTGGAGATGACATCAGTCAGTCAGTCAGTCATAGTGGAGATGACATCAGTCAGTCAGTCATAGTGGAGATGACATCAGTCAGTCAGTCATAGTGGAGATGACATCAGTCAGTCAGTCAGTCATAGTGGAGATGACATCAGTCAGTCAGTCATAGTGGAGATGACATCAGTCAGTCAGTCATAGTGGAGATGGCTGTTGGCTCCAGAATGCATATATTATTAGGCTCTCTGCAGATTCTCTCTCCCTGATGTTTACTCTTCCCACCCGACCAGGCATACAAACAAACCTGCAGTGCTGCCACAGAACCAACGCTCCACCTCGAGGATGAATATTTTATTTTTCCTGCAGCTAACTGAGGTTTTTGCGAGGAGTAAATTTTGCACTTCCCCAGGGACTCTCCTTGTACACAACGATGCTGTACTGTGCTATTTGTGGCATCCGTTCAGGTGGGGAAAGTTGGGGGAACATTAGCACATGGGAAACCGTCAGTAAAAAAGGTCAGTCCTGGCCTCTGCGTTGCATTGTGCTATTAATACAGAACCGGAGACTAGCGGATTAGCGTCCCTCGGACTCCCCTCCCTCTCTCCTCCACCAGCTCCTGAACAATTAGCTAAACATTGGTTACAATGCCAGCAGGGCATTAATGCAAGGTGTCAGACTTCCTCCTGCAGCTCCCACTGTCACCCAGGCCCAGGCCCACTGTCACCCAGGCCCACTGTCACCCAGGCCCACTGTCACCCAGGCCCAGGCCCACTGTCACCCAGGCCCACTGTCACCCAGGCCCACTGTCACCCAGGCCCAGGCCTACTGTCACCCAGGCCCACTGTCACCCAGGCCCAGGCCCACTGTCACCCAGGCCCACTGTCACCCAGGCCCAGGCCTCCTCTCCTCCCTCATCCTCTCCTCTTCCCACCTCTCCTGTCCTTTAGAGATGGACACGTATGCCCGCTCAGCTTGCTGCGTGTTACTGGTGAATCTGCCACTCTCATGTATAGTATTGGATATCCCAGCTCAGCCTAGTAACTGATTGGATATCCCAGCTCAGCCTAGCAACTGATTGGATATCCCAGCTCAGCCTAGCAACTGATTGGATATCCCAGCTCAGCCTAGCAACTGATTGGATATCCCAGCTCAGCCTAGCAACTGATTGGATATCCCAGCTCAGCCTAGCAACTGATTGGATATCCCAGCTCAGCCTAGCAACTGATTGGATATCCCAGCTCAGCCTAGCAACTGATTGGATATCCCAGCTCAGCCTAGCAACTGATTGGATATCCCAGCTCAGCCTAGCAACTGATTGGATATCCCAGCTCAGCCTAGCAACTGATTGGATATCCCAGCTCAGCCTAGCAACTGATTAGATATCCCAGCTCAGCCTAGCAACTGATTGGATATCCCAGCTCAGCCTAGTAACTGCACATCTGAACCCATTCAAATGCCCCCCCCCCCCACACACACACACTTACATAATGCCTGCTAACAACTTTAGAATACAAACAAGTTATGTAGCATGACAATGCAGATATGTAGACATTGCTCATTTGAATTGTGAATATCCGGGCATGAATCACCCCAATGCTGATGGACACAGCGGGAGCAACTGTCGCTAGGTTGGACACACCAATTGTTATGTGTCACACGGTCCATTGTTAAAGCCCTCGACACTTGTCTTCGTTGGAGAAGAACATGACACATGGCTTGCCATTTATTCCCAGCAACAGGCAACCACACTAGACTGATTGTTTACTCTGACAGCCTGCTCGTCCCTATTAAAAACCTTTCTTCCAATGAGATTAGTGCTTTTTTGCTTTTGCATCGTAAGTTGTTTGGCCACAGCAGTCCACGTTCACACGCACATACGCACACTGCTCTCCCTCTCTTTCTCTCTGTGTTTCTCTACTGCAGGTCTGTGGCACTGCGATGGCTCCCACAGAAGGAGCAGGAGGGAGCAGGCAGGCAATGTGTGTATAGCTTTGAAATGACCAGGGAGAGGCCAGGGAGTGTAGAACAGTGGATAAAACCCTGTAAGCAGGCCCTGGCACGGCTCCCCGATTGCCTGCCTTCCGTGTGGGCTGCGGCCTGGGGGACTAATCCTTTGGCATGGGCGCGGGGTGTGTCACACATGTTGTGTGTGTGTGTGTGTGTGTGTGTGTGTGTGTGTGTGTGTGTGTGTGTGTGTGTGGGGCTGGGGACCCAAGCTGCAGCCTACAGGATGAAGACAAGACCTGGGGCCAGATTAAAAAGCCCTCCCTAATGACAAAGACGCCTTCTATCCACATGACCAGCCGCCACACAGACACAGGCCCCTCAGAAAGCATCAATGGTACTGCAGTACATCCTTAACTGCACAGTGAGGGAGTTATGGAGGTCGTTTTTAACAAACTGGTGACCTGTCCTGACATAATGCAGGTCCACTGGAGGTTATGAGGCAAGAGTCCTGACCTCTATATCCTCCTTGGTGTTTTGCTGTTTTTTGCTAAGTGGGCGGACCTGGCGGAAGATGACTGGCTGATTTTCTGACAGGTTGGTTTTCTGACAGGCTGATTTTAAACAGACTGCTTTCGCACAGGCTGATTTCTGACAGGCAGGTTTCTGACAGGCAGGTTTCTGACAGGCTGGTTTCTGACAGGCAGGTTTCTGACAGGCAAGCTATTAAAAGTTCAACAATTGGAATGGAGTTAATTATTGCAGGAGAAGTCTATAAATATAACTGGCTAATAGACTGGTTAATAGGGGTGGCCTCTGCACACGACTGCTGCAGTGGAGATCTGTAGATGTGGCCCCACGGAGCGAAACAATCGGCAGAGGTGAAGGCCCATGCAGCAGTCACAGTGACACCACTGTATACCCGGTGACACACACATAGGTGCAAGGAAGTAGAGCCACAGACACACACACACACAACCTTTACATTGACTTTCTTCAAATTATTAAATGTCACACATATTGACACCTCCATATATTTACATGTGAAGTATGGCACTAGGGCCACCTCTCGCACAAGGTGACAGCATAAGGTGATAACACATCCACTGAAAGATACCCGATAATGACTTGTCCTTACCTCAACCATCGCAAAGGCACATAGCTAACCATACTTTATATTCGTCATACTTCACTGGTATAGGACTATATACACAACACTGTATGAAATAGTCTACTTGACACTATTATTAAGCCTATTGAAATGTCAGTGTTAACGTTTTCCTCCAGGCACTCAATTGTGCATTCTGATTTGCATGCATTCTTGCTCAGCAGGATAGGGCCATGTATAAGCCCCAAAGTCTAGACCAAATTTGGGGATTGTGAGAATATACTTCAAGGTGAGGACACAAACAGGTATATTGGTACCTCGGAGCTATGGGATCTTTCACCTCAATTTCATACAGGTATATCAAACTGAATATCCCAGTGACCAGGGTCAGTCCGTTATGAAAGGGTGTATGCTCAGGAAGGATGCAGACAGATATTAGATTGCGTTTCTCCAATACTGCAGCACTCTAAGGGTCTGGGTACCTCTTCGGTAGCATGATATGGCTTGCCTCACCTCATCCGCACTGATCCAAACCTATTTTGCCTCAGCGGCAACTTGCGAATAATGTGTGGTCAAAGAAGAGGCGTTGTAGTTCAGAGTGATCGATACCCGGCTGTCATGATGGTCCAGTTGTTTTCAGTTCAGTTGTAACCGAGCTCTCTACGAGAGAATGATCTATTGTTGCAAACTATCACGTGTCTGCGCATGACACCCTCGGAAAAGTTGCAGTTGGCGGAATCCTGCGAAGTGTATCATATCCACCAAAGACTGTACATGAAGACTACACCTGGAACGACGGAGTTAATGACCGTTTCATCTTCTGCGGGTCTATTCTTCTGCACTAGGAAGTCAAGGGGAGGTGCCATACCGAGGTGACATGACTTTGCTACCCGAATCTAACAATTAGGCGAACCTTGATGAAATCACATTGGTTGCAATTAATATGCGGCGGCAGAACGCAGCCGGGTGCGTGTAGCCTAGTTCTGCGACCACATCCAGTTGAATCATTTCACTGAAGAGGATGATTTAAATTGATATTCACTAGTAGATTTTGTGCTACTTTGAAGGCAACCAGTGATATAATTCGTTTCAAATGCAATGGAAGCTTATTTTCTAAAATTTAAAGGGCAGAATCTGGGATTTGCGAGGGAACGCTGAATTGATTGGAGACCATCGGAATTGCCCGCCCTGTGCCATTCATTACCTGTTGTGCGGGCACGGAATTTTCACGCGCTGTTCTAGCAATCCAACAGCTGAACAGCCTTGTCTCGGCCGCACATGCAAACTGTCCGCTCCACCACTTCCCATCTGCGCTCCGGGCACTTGAAATGAGGACCGCGTCCCGAGCGTATTCTGTGTGAAGCTGCGAAAACGGGCAATTCCTCCCGTTTCTCCCGTCTGCAGTGAGGCAAGGACGAAAAGTCACGGTTTGGCCGAGCTGCAGCCATGGACCAGGACGAGAACAAGAGCGTCTCGAAAAAGACCATAATCGCAAAGATTTTCAAAGTTCGCAAGAGGAGAGAGATGCTTTTCGTGCAAGTGTGTTTTCTCTGCAGTGTCCTCTTCATGGCGTGGAGCATGTCAGCACTTCTGACAAAGACAGGTGAGTGTGAGCCTGCGAAACTGCTGATAAACGCGGGACAGGGAGGACGAAGCTGAACAGCTGAGAATTCTGCAGTGTAATGGTGCACCCTATAACCAGCTAGCCATTAACTATATAGTCTACAGATAATTGTATTTCGCCACGGTCATAAAAATACATTTTCAAGGACATGCAAGCGGAGCATTCAGTCCAAATCATTTATGGTGCGCCCCCCCAGCATTTCCATATATATTTATCTGCATTAAACCGATGGAGAGATAAGATGGAACCACCGATAGCGCAGGGTTATTACTCTTAATTATTCAGTGCAAAATGCGTAACGATTGCTTCATACCAGTGTCGAGAGAAACTGCATTTAGTTTGATTGTCGACGCAGTGGCTGTAGCCTAGCGTATGTTTGTCTCGGCATTCTGCACGCTGTCATTACAGAATTCGCATGTACCTGTTAATTGAGGGAACCACACTGATATATTTTTCTTCCTCGTTTTCGAGTATGCGTCGGTCTGTCCATATGCCGCAGTGTGCGCAGGGGCAACGACACGTTTCTAAGAGAAGCGGCCACGGTGGCTAACACACATTGACAAGCATGTAGCAGCCTACATCACCTCGGATGAATCATGGAACCCCACAAATATTTGAAAGTTGCTTATGTGTTGGTCGACATTTTGGTTTGAGCTTTGACATCCTATGGCAAAATGTGCCTGTGCCAGGCGCATCATCAGTCACCCAGCGGTTGAGAGAAAGGGAGCGAGTGAGCGTAGGCTTGTGGTAATGCTGGCATCATCGCGTCTCGCCCGGGGCTTCACACACCATTGCACACTGGATCACCTTAATCACTCTCCAGCATCTTGCTCCCTGGTTCCGCAAGGAGTCGGAGAGATACGATTACGCAGAGGCCTTAGAAGATTACACTCTCGGTTGGGACATTGCTTAAACATGAGGAGTTCTCCCTGTGTGTCTCTGTCTCTCTCTCGATGGCTAATACATCATTCACAGCTGTTCAGAGGTGTGCTCTGTGTAAACTTGTAAGTTTCAGATGGCTTACCATGCATGATTTGTGTGTGTGTGTGACATGCTCAACAACCAAAGGACATGTACCCCCATGCAGGACTCAGCTCAGGTGTGTGTGAACATTTACAGGCTCACAGAATCAGATTCCTCCACACATTAGGATGATGTAGGTATATCTGAGCTGTCAAGGTGAAACGGCTGTAGATGTGCATTTGAACAAGGCACCTGGCCCTGATTTGCTCCAGAGGCCCTGTACTACTACTGACCCTGTGAAACAACACATTTCACTGCATCTATCCAGTGTATGTGACAATAAAAAATGACTAAAATAAAAGGTGTGTGTGTTTTATCACACAGACAAGTAGCCCTGTAAGTTGGCTTTTGAACAGACCATAATATGTATGACTGATAAGTGCTCTGTCACTCAGACTGTCTTCATTTTGCTCTGACACGAATGGAGATTTCACCAGAGTTCAATTACCGATGGCTGTCAAAATCAGCCTGAAGTGTTTAGGCAGCCATGTTTAGGATGGACACAATAAGCTTGGAGACCACGTAATCCTCCAATTTCAAAATGAATCAATTCACCTGACATATTTGCACTCGGAGTAATATTAACATACACAGGGACTCTAGAAGGCCATCCTCTCTGCCTGCAGTAGGCATGTAGGTAAGGGATGAGCACAATCTGATTTGTTCTCAAAATGCGTTTAACCCTCCACCTCTCCTACCCAGTAGTAGAACATGTCAATCACTCTGACCCTTGAACTCAGAAACGAATAAATCAGCACACTATGTGGTGTAGGCTTATGTCAGCGCTCACGGATATATTGGAATTTTTATTAATTACATTACAAACAACAAGAGGCTTAAAAGATTATTCTGGAATGATATCACGCGGACGAGCTCATCTCCAAAAGGCTCTCTGGGGACCAAAGTAAAGGCTTTGGTCGGTAATGGCTTGCCTTTATTTAGCATTTAATCAAGGTTGCTGACGTGTGTCGTGATTGTTGTCCATAAGAGGTTATTTGATAAGGGGGCTGTGTGAACGCCAACCATGTTGGGACATGTCACATGCTTGATCCTCACCTTTAGTGAGGTGAGGTAGGTGTTTGATCAGAGAGAAATATAACCCCTCACCTCCCCTGAACTCACCCCCCTGTACTCATCCCTCACCTCCCCTGTACTCATCCCTCACCTCCCCTGTACTCACCTCCCCTGTACTCACCTCCCCTGTACTCACCTCCCCTGTACTCACCCCCCTGTACTCACCTCCCCTGTACTCATCCCTCACCTCCCCTGTACTCACCCCTCACTTCCCCTGTACTCATCCCTCACTTCCCCTGTACTCATCCCTCACTTCCCCTGTACTCATCCCTCACTTCCCCTGTACTCATCCCTCACTTCCCCTGTACTCATCCCTCACTTCCCCTGTACTCATCCCTCACTTCCCCTGTACTCATCCCTCACCTCCCCTGTACTCATTCCTCACCTCCCCTGTACTCATCCCTCACTTCCCCTGTACTCACCTCCCCTGTACTCATCCCTCACTTCCCCTGTACTCACCTCCCCTGTACTCACCTCCCCTGTACTCATCCCTCACCTCCCCTGTACTCATCCCTCACCTCCCCTGTACTCATCCCTCACTTCTCCTGTACTCATCCCTCACTTCCCCTGTACTCATCCCTCACCTCCCCTGTACTCACCTCCCCTGTACTCATCCCTCACCTCCCCCCAAACTCATCTGAATGCTCTCCATATTGCTCTCATTCTTGAACCACCATCAGAATAATAACCAGGCATTCATCATGGCATACTCTGTCTCTGTCCCCTCTGACTCGGATGGGAGTACTCCAGGGTTGGTTATGTCTGGGACTAATGTAGTGCCAAGCTGAATGGACCAGATGGATGGGAATTGAGTGATGGACTACTTAAAGGTTATGCTTCTCTGTTCTGTCAAGGAGGGAGTCTCCATCATCTCTCACCTCCAGTCTGATTGGAGGAGGTGTATGTCTCCATGATGGACAAGGTAGAGTATGGCTGACTGTGGTTACAGAGCTAGGGCCAGGCCCCGGCCCCGATCTGACAGGTGTGTGTGTGATGTTGATGGGATGGCGATGGAGAGGTGGCTGGGACATCAGGGCAGGGAGGCGGAGGGGAGCGGCTCGTAGCAGAGATTGATAGGCATCCTTGGTCCGTCTCCCTTGCCAGCTGATTGGACCAAGTTGCAGGATGATATCGCCCTCTATTTCTCTCCCTCTCGCTCGCAGCATAGTGCAGTCAAAGGTAGCTAGATGCTCCTCTACTTGGCTAAAGTCTTTGTATTCTGCCTCAAGGCAGCAAATTAGTTTGGGGTTTTTAAGCCCCTTTCTCTGTAACCTAGCTTGTTTTGCCTTGCAATTTCCATGGTTTCATCCTGAGGCTTTTATCTCCTATGGAATTCAGACGTTGTAATGCATCTTAATTGTCTTACCTCAAAGCTTAAGTCAGGTTGGTCTGTTCTTTCAAAGACTTGACCAAAAGTCATTACCCAAAGGGAAAGGTTACTTGGTCATTTGGTTAGGACTGTAATCATTTTGTGTTGGTGGATGAAATCAGTGAGCCTATAATCTAACTGGGGTCAAACACTGAAAGCCTGCAAATCTGGGTTATTTGCTCATTAAAATGTCATTCAAAAGCTCCTGAAAACCTTTGAGAAATGACTGAACAAAATCCACAAGCGTCGGAAGTTGGCCGTGTGTATGGGTGATTTGCATCCAGTAATCAGGAATTAAACAGTTCTCATTTTGTATTCATCCCATTTAAAACCCTTGACACATTCAAACCTGAATGGAAGGGGGAAATGAACTAAATCCATTCCATCCAACAATGTGATTTAATTATCAAGTGTGGTAGAAATGCATATACATTTTGTTTCAAATCTATCAGTTAAGCATCTTAATGATATACATTTAAGATGGTTGACATGATTTGTGAATGCTTCAGTGAATTTTGAGCACCTTTTTCACAGATACATTGGTTATGTTCGGTTCAGAGTTTACTCAGCTTCTTTGTAACATGGTTTTTGATGAGCAAGGATATCCTCCTTTTTTTTAAATAAATGTTTTCTTTCAGGCCATGGAATGATCCTTGAGAATGGACACGAGAAGCACGAACATTGGGGAAGGAGGCTCATGGGACATGAACCCGACAACGACAATGAGACAGAGTCGAAGAACTGCACAGAGCCAGGTATGCTCCATCACTGGAGAAAACTACTGTCGTCATTGTTCTTAATGAGTTGGTCTTCTATTGGGCGACTTTGGCCTTAGTTTTGTATTTACTATTTGAAAATCAATCAAATGTATTCATAAAGCCCTTTTTACATCAGCTGATGTCACAAAATGCTGTACAGAAACCCAGCCTAAAACCCCAAACAGCAAGCAATGCAAATGTAGAAGCACAGTGGCTAGGAAAAACTCCCTAGAAAGGCCAGAACCTAGGAAGAAACCAAGAGAAGAACCAGGCTCTGAGGGGTGGCCAGTCCTCTTCTGGCTGTGCCGGGTGGAGATTATAACAGAACATGGCCAAGATGTTCAAATGTTCATAGATGACCAGCAGGGTCAAATAATAATAATCACAGTAGTTGTTGAGGGTGCAACAGGTCAGCACCTCAGGAGTAAATGTCAGTTGGCTTTTCATAGCTGATCATTCAGAGTTAGAGACAGCAGGTGCGGTAGAGAGTGAGCCCAAAACAACAAGTCCGCGACAAGGTAGCACGTCCAGTGAACAGGTCAGGGTTCCATAGCCGTAGGCAGAACAGTTGAAACTGGAGCAGCAGCATGACCAGGTAGACTGGGGACAGCAAGGAGTCATCATGCCAGGTAGTCCTGAGGCATGGTCCTAGGGCTCAGGTCCTCCGAGAGAAAGAAAGGGAGCAAGGAGAGAATTAGAGGGAGCATACTTAAAGTCACACAGGACACTGGATAAGACAGGAGAAATACTCCAGATATAACAGACTGACCCTAGCCCCCTGACACACAAACTATTGCAGCATAAATACTGGAGGCTGAGACAGGAGGGGTCGGGAGACACTGTGGCCCTGTCCGACGATACCCCCGGACAGGGCCAAACAGGCAGGATATAACCCCACCCACTTTGCCAAAGAACAGCCCCCACACCACTAGAGGGATATCTTAAACTACCAACCTACTACCCTGAGACAAGGCAGAGTATAGCCCACGAAGATCTCCCCCACGGCACAAACCCGAGGGGGAGACCTGGACAGGAAGATCACATCTGTGACTCAACCCACTCAAGTGACGCACCCCTCCTAGGGACGGCATGGAAGAGCACCAGTAAGCCAGTGACTCAGCCCCCGTAATGGGGTTAGAGGCAGAGAATCCCAGTGGAGAGAGGGGAACCGGCCAGGCAGAGACAGCAAGGGTGGTTCGTTGCTCCAGTACCTTTCTGTTCACCTTCACACCCCTGGGCCAGACTACACTCAATCATAGGACCTACTGAAGAGATGAGTCTTCAATAAAGACTTAAAGGTCGAGACCGATTCTGCGTCTCTCACATGGATAGGCAGACCATTCCATAAAAGTTGAGCTCAATAGGAGAAAGCCCTGCCTCCAGCTGTTTGCTTAGAAATTCTAGGGACAATTAGGAGGCCTTCGTCTTGTGACCGTAGCGTATGTGTAGGTATGTACAGCAGGACCAAATCGGAGAGATAGGTAGGAGCAAGCCCATGTAATGCTTTGTAGGTTAGCAGTAAAACCTTAATCAGCCCTTGCCTTAACGGGAAGCCAGTGTAGGGAGACTAGCACTGGAGTAATATGATCACATTTTTTGGTTCTAGTTAAGATTCTAGCAGCCGTGTTTAGCACTAACTGAAGTTTATTTAGTGCTTTATCCGGGTAGCTGGAAAGTAGAGCATTGCAGTAGTCTAATCTAAAGTGACAAAAGCATGGATACATTTTTCTGCATAATTTTTGGACAGAAAGTTTCTTAATTTTGCAATGTTACGAAGATGGAAAAAAGCTGTCTTTAAAATATTCTTGAAATGTTCGTTAAAAGAGATCAGGGTCCAGAGTAACGCCAAGGTCCTTCAGTTTTATTTGAGATAAACTGATCAGTGTTTTATATTTTCACACTAATCACTGAAACGTATTTTATATCAGCAGTACTTTACATACCCAGCCTAAACCCCCAAAGAGTAACTGATCAGTGTTCTATTTAAAACACTGATCAGGTTTACAGGGTTTATTGGTCAATGCAGAGGTTTTCTTCTAGTCCATTGACCTGCATTCTGCAGTGTTTAGTTTTGCTCCAAGGCCATTTAAATCATTTGCATTGCAATGCACACTAAAATACCAATTCTATGTTCAGGTGTTGATTACGTTAGAGCAGCCTTGGTCCTTCTAGGTATAGCAACCCAATCTAGAATGAGATCTTTTTGTGTAGTACACAGAAGAAACCACTGACATTCCTGAAAGGGCGTTCCACATTTGGCTTGATAAATTGATAAATTGTGATGAATGCTCGGGTGTGCATGAATTCTCATTGATTTAACAGTACACTGGTAACGACAACTATGTATATAATTTAAATGGATAGCGTTTATCTATGAGCAGACTCGAGCTTCCGTTCCACTGTGAGATATTGTTGTGATTCCGATCATTAAAACTTCTAAACATGTTATATGACTTTATAGGAAGTTGTCCCTTAAGCACTCGGAGGGTGACACAAGGTAACAGACACTTTGGAAGGTAATGGCTGGCTAGATATAGCTCCTTTGTGACATGTTTGACCCAATGGAGATTGACAGTTTCTTATTACTGTCCACAAAGAGCACAACCGTTTGAGGGCCTCACTGGAAGTGTTGAGGGGTGAAGCATCCTGTTATTATAAGAGGAAGTTTGGTTGGTGTTGAAGTGTTCAAGCAAAGCCTCCATAAACCGACTGAGTTACCACTTTTACTCTACAAATGATTTTTTTTATATTACTCTCAAAGTATATTGGATTTATATTGTCAAGTGCATAGAATAAAAAAATAAAAACATGTGTTAACTTTATTTAAACACTGTAGGGTCCTTTTGAGACGAGTGCCAGTTGACAAGATTATGAGCTGGAAATCGTACTACTTCTAATCCCGAGGGGGATGACTTTTATTCTCGTCCAAGGCCTTCTTGCCCACTGCAGACAGACAGCCCCATTCATTCATCTTCTCCTCTTTTGTTCTACGTTCTCCTGGCTGACCATATGTCTTTCTAATATAAAAACATGCTCATTTGACAGTCTGGTTGTTTCCAGAAATGGGCTCTCAAAGTGTGACCGGGACGACCACGTAGCATCCTGGCAACCCCCCCCCCCCCCCCACCCCCCTGGGACAGAGCAGGGAGAGTTGGGTTGGGATGGCATCAGGGTAAACTGGATGGTTGAGAATGATTATTATCCAAGGCCTTTTTCCTTTTTTTAAAGCTGTGTGTAATTAGGTCAATGTTATTGTCTTCCACTTGCTTCGGTCTTCTCTCTCTTCATCATCATCATCATCATCATCATCATCATCATCATCTCTCTGCTCAGTGGGAGGAAGTCCTTTCCTGGGTTCACCAGAGGTGCTAATGTTGATCAGAGGTGGAGGACGCTTGATGAAGACCATTATCGTAAATTAGAGTTATTGGGTGTTTAGCAATTTTACTTTCTTAGAAATATACGTTATTAAAAAAGCTAAGAATTATGTTGCTGGTACACTAGACTATGAAATACAGGCATCGAATTAAAACAATGTGTGATGATATTTGACTTCATTCACAGTATCATATGTACTGGAATGCTTCTGTATTCTTTTATTTTCTTGAGTCATTGCCCCCTTATCTAATTAAAATGTGTGTTTAGAGGACTCAATTCCCCTTTGACTGGCTCAGTGATGAATGGGAACTGTAGTTCTGCTCTGACTGTAGTTCTGCTCTAGCTCTGACTAGTTCTGCTCTGACTGTAGTTCTGCTCTGACTGTAGTTCTGCTCTGACTGTAGTTCTGCTCTGACTGTAGTTCTGCTCTGACTAGTTCTGCTCTGACTGTAGTTCTGCTCTGACTGTAGTTCTGCTCTAGCTCTGACTGTAGTTCTGCTCTGACTGTAGTTCTGCTCTGGCTGTAGTTCTGCTCTGACTGTAGTTCTGCTCTTGCTCTGACTGTAGTTCTGCTCTTGCTCTGACTGTAGTTCTGCTCTGACTAGTTCTGCTCTAGCTCTGACTGTAGTTCTGCTCTAGCTCTGACTGTAGTTCTGCTCTAGCTCTGACTGTAGTTCTGCTCTAGCTCTGACTGTAGTTCTGCTCTAGCTCTGACTGTAGTTCTGCTCTAGCTCTGACTGTAGTTCTGCTCTAGCTCTGACTGTAGTTCTGCTCTAGCTCTGACTGTAGTTCTGCTCTTGCTCTGACTGTAGTTCTGCTCTGACTGTAGTTCTGCTCTTGCTCTGACTGTAGTTCTGCTCTGACTAGTTCTGCTCTTGCTCTGACTGTAGTTCTGCTCTGACTGTAGTTCTGCTCTTGCTCTGACTAGTTCTGCTCTTGCTCTGACTAGTTCTGCTCTTGCTCTGCTCTTGCTCTGACTAGTTCTGCTCTTGCTCTGACTGTAGTTCTGCTCTGACTGTAGTTCTGCTCTTGCTCTGACTGTAGTTCTGCTCTTGCTCTGACTGTAGTTCTGCTCTGACTGTAGTTCTGCTCTGACTGTAGTTCTGCTCTAACTCTGACTAGTTCTGCTCTGACTAGTTCTGCTCTTGCTCTGACTGTAGTTCTGCTCTTGCTCTGACTAGTTCTGCTCTGACTAGTTCTGCTCTGACTGTAGTTCTGCTGTAGTTATAACTAGTTCAGCTGAAACTGTAGCTCTGCCTAATTTGACAGCATATAATAATTCTGAGTGAAAGCAGTTCTGTTTTATTAGCCCCTACAGGGGGAAGTGAACCAAATTGGCGAGTGAACAACTTGCTTTTGACTTGTACTTTTGTTACAGGCACTTACTCGATTGCAAGGTTCAATTATAGGAGGAATACATTGACTTATTCCAGTAGCATAATTAATATGCTTATGGTGTATTAGAACAGAACGCTAAAAAGCTAAGTGGAACTGAACCATAAAGCAAAGGTTTTAGTATAGCCTTGTTTGTAGTATGTAATAATCCCTGGGGGGATTTTGATTACAGTGGTTTTAGATACTCCATCACACTAATCTGCAAGAGAGAGGTGTGTGTGTGTGTGTACATGTTGCGTGATTTGGCAGGGGTGATGTGGGAAGGTGAGTCACACTGCCCACAAAACTGAAACATCATGGCACTGGCAGCCTTGAAACTGCAGTGTGTGTGAGGGCTGGAGAAAGTGCGGTACATTAGAGGCTGTAGTGTTGGGAAAATTGATTTAAGGGGCGAGGGTTGGGCAGATGTGGAGCGAGCGGGTGACCCGTTAAAAACGGTAGCCCGCCCTGCTCTACAGCCCATCATCCCTGCTTGCCGTCCTTCGGTGGCAAGTCAAGCAGGTTAGTCAACTCTGGGGAAACACCACAAGGAAGCATTTTAAAAGGGGAATTACACAAGCAGGGGATTATGCTGCTGCAGCTACCGCATAATGGAACATGACCTTCCTTCCGCTTTCTCGCTCGCTCGCATGCCAACAGGAAGAGCTATACAGGGCCCTGTTCATTTGGCACCAAACGGATGAAAGCGGACTGAAATGGGTCCAACAGGAAACGGGCATTTCCGTTTTCCATTGCAAAATGTTTTTAAAACATTGCAGGCACTAAATGAACAGAACCCAATAGAATGGGCGAGTGACTGTCCTGTACTGCCCAGAACCCAGTAGAATGGGCGAGTGACTGTCCTGTACTGCCCAGAACCCAGTAGAATGGGCGAGTGACTGTCCTGTACTGCCCAGAACCCAGTAGAATGGGCGAGTGACTGTCCTGTACTGCCCAGAACCCAGTAGAATGGGCGAGTGACTGTCCTGTACTGCCCAGAACCCAGTAGAATGGGCGAGTGACTGTCCTGTACTGCCCAGAACCCAGTAGAATGGGCGAGTGACTGTCCTGTACTGCCCAGAACCCAGTAGAATGGGCGAGTGACTGTCCTGTACTGCCCAGAACCCAGTAGAATGGGTGAGTGACTGCCCTGTACTGCATGCAGCACCTTCTCTCGTTCATGTCTATATGTTCATATCTATCTTGTCCAACACGCCCACATCAGACTCCCATTTATTCATGTATTTGTATTCAAGTCCCTTTCTCTCTCACCATTGAGAGGTTTGACTCAACACTTTTGTATATTATTCATGAGTGTGTAGTTTTTACATCAATTAGCTGTTTAGAGTAATGTAGCAATTTTATAATAATTCAGCCATGCATTAATTTGGCCACTAAGTACATTCTGAATAGGCCCCACCGCTATAAGCGTTTGTTGCATGGCCATGGCGTGATCCTTTAGGGGGAGTTGTGTTTTACCTACTGCCCCATTACACAGCTGAATGCATACATTCCACAGCGGTTACCCCTTTAGGTTATTGAAGCAGCAATCTACTGGTCCAACAAGTCTGCTCCCCCTCCCACCTCTACAACTAGCCTGCCCTGTCACTCTGCTGCCCTGCCCACTCTGCTGCCCTGCCCACTCTGCTGCCCTGTCACTCTGCTGCCCTGCCCACTCTGCTGCCCTGTGCTGCCCTGGCAACTCTGCTGCCCTGCCCACTCTGCTGCCCTGCCCACTCTGCTGCCCTGTGCACTCTGCTGCCCTGTGCACCCTCCTGCCCTGTGCACTACACTGACATATGATGTCTGAAGGGACTCGTGTGTCATCAATCTACTGGAGCAGAAGGTGTGTGTGTGTGTCAATGACATTTCTGTGTGTCTCTGTCTCTGCGCGTGGCTGTTGCTTAGTGGGTTTACCCAGTCATGTGATGGGGAGGAACAGCTTGGACTGGTACGTCAACCGCCACATGCCAACAGTGGGATTTGCAGTGTTGACATGGTTTCTAGGTGCCACGGCAACATGCTCAGATGTTCAGCCTGACCCTGACCAGCTCCCCAGAGTCAACTATATGATGTGGGCCTCCATTGATGATGTCCCATCATTCTTGTGTACCCATGTCATTCGTTATGCCTGCCAATGATGTCTGGTCACGCAAATGAGTAATTGTCTACAAATAATGAATTGCGATTCGTTACTTGCAACTTTAATCATTTACATTTTCCAGTTGAATATTGTGTTTTGCAATACGTATTTCAGAAAATAATCAGCACCCTCTTGACCAATCAGAATGTAATATTCTGTCATGCTGTGGTATGAATTTCAATAATGGCATTTGTTGTGGGGAACCTTATTGATCTGGTTTAGTCCTTGGCAGAATGGTATCAGAACTGGCTAGTGTGATGAGTGGTCGGTCTGTCCTGATATGGGTCCGGGACAACAGATAGACGGACCCCTATACTGAGCCCTTTTATGTAAGGCCTCAGCCTTGGCATACAGCTATCAGTCAGATTACAGACTAATTGCATTAAATTACAGCATAGTTAATGTGTTCTGTTTGATATGGCTGATAAGTGAATGGACATTTTGAAAGGTGCACCTAGGGCTTTTGCTGTGACCGTATTACCGCCACACCGGTGGTCACGAGTCATGAAGGCAGTCAAATTCCACGTGACCGTTTAGTCACGGTAATTAGGCTTCTCCAAGCTCCGATGCTGCTGATGGTCATTAGTAACCTACCAAACTTGCTAACTGCCTGGTACTCAGCACTCTGTTGTCCCTCTAATCACTCTGACATCAATGCAAATGTAATGGAAAATATAATCAAACACTTCATGAGAGCTCATGAGCTCATGTTGCGCAACATTTCTGTAGGCTATGAAATTGTGGGAGAACAGAGTGATGGCCTCTATTTAAAAAATGAGGATCCCATCAGCTTTCTATAGGCTTACTATTTATTTCTCAACTTTCCTAATATTTAGCACATTGCTTCTCTTTACAACAGGAGTATAGCCTACCTGGCTGGCATGAAAATAAACCACAGGGAAAAGCGTCCTCCATTCACTATTTAAGTACATAGATGACATGTATTTTTTCCCGCTGCCCCTGTTTCGATACAGGTGCATGATAATGGTCCATTCTAAATCAAAACAAATTTCACACATTTCACATATGTAATAAACTCAGCAAAAAAAGAAATATCCCTTTTTCAGAACCCTGTCTTTCAAAGATAATTTGTAAAAATCCAAATAACTTCACAGATCTTCATTGTAAAGGGTTTAAACACTGTTTCCCATGCTTTTTCAATGAACCATAAACAATGAATGAACATGCACCTGTGGAGCGGTCGTTAAGACACTAACAGATTACAGACGGTAGGCAATTAATGTCACAGATATGAAAACGTAGGACACTAAAGAGGCCTCTCTACTGACTCTGAAAAACACCAAAAGAAAGATGCCCAGGGTCCTTGCTCATCTGCGTGAACGTGCCTTAGGCATGCTGCAAGGAGTCATGAGGACTGCAGATGTGGCCAGGGCAATAAATTGCAATGTCCATACTGTAAGATGCCGAAGACAGCGCTACAGGGAGACAGGATGGACAGCTGATTGTCCTCGCAGTGGCAGACCACGTGTAACAACACCTGCACAGTATCGGTACATCCGAACATCACACCTGCGGGACAGGTACAGGATGGCAACAACAACTGCCCGAGTTACACCAGGAACGCACAATCCCTCCATCAGTGCTCAGACTGTCCGCAATAGGCTGAGAGAGGCTGGACTGAGGGCTTGTAGGCCTGTTGTAAGGCAGGTCCTCACCAGACATCACCGGCAACAACGTCGCATGTGGGCACCAACCCACCGTCGCTGGACCAGACAGGACTGGCAAAAAGTGCTCTTCACTGACGAGTCGCGGTTTTGTCTCACCAGGGGTGATGGTCGGATTCGCGTTTATCATCGAAGGAATGAGCGTTACATGAGCGGGATCGATTTGGAGGTGGAGGGTCCATCATGGCCTGGGGCGGTGTGTTACAGCATCATCGGACTGAGCTTGTTATCATTGCAGGCAATCTCAACGCTGTGTGTTACAGGGAAAACATCCTCCTCCCTCATGTGGTACCCTTCCTGCAGGCTCATCCTGACATGACCCACCAGCATGACAATGCCACCAGCCATACTGCTCGTTCTGCGTGTGATTTCCTGCAAGACAGGAATGTCATTGTTCTGCCATTGCCAGCGAAGAGCCCGAATCCCATTGAGCACGTCTGGGACCTGTTGGATCGGAGGGTGAGGGCTAGGGCCATTCACACCAGAAATGTCCAGGAACTTGCAGGTGCCTTGGTGGAAGAGTGGGGTAACATTTCACAGCAAGAACTGGTAAACCTGATGCATTCCATGAGGAGGAGATGCACTGCAGTACTTAATGCAGCTGGTGGCCACACCAGATACTGACTGTTACTTTTGATTTTGACCCCCCCCCCCCCCCCCTTTGTTCAGGGACACATTCC
Organism: Salmo trutta; assembly: GCF_901001165.1. NCBI lineage: Eukaryota > Metazoa > Chordata > Actinopteri > Salmoniformes > Salmonidae > Salmo > Salmo trutta. The sequence continues at coordinate 11,039,828 of NC_042957.1, read as the reverse complement.
ATTTGTTAGTCACGTCTGTGGAACTTGTTCAGTTTGTTTCAGTTGTTGAATCTTATGTTCATACAAATATTTACACGTTAAGTTTGCTGAAAATAAACACAGTTGACTGAGGATATTTCTTTTTTTGCTGAATTTATATGTAAAGACAAGATTCACACACCTGCTGTGTTCTGGTTGAATTGGACCGATTTTACAAGTTTTCTCTCTGAAAAATGTAGCTCATTTAATCTGATTGTCATAAGGTTCCATGACTTTGTCCACACAGGGCATCTGAACACTCAAAATACATTTTGATGATTTTCATTACATTTTGGGTGTTTTATTTACCTTTTGTACACCTGTGATGTTACCAGTCATTAGAAATGAATGGATGACACTACAATTAGTGTATAAAACTGAGCTCAGTCACATGCCCATTCATCAGATGGATACACTTCCTCTCCCAGACCCCTACCTGCATGTGTGTTTGAGCGCATATACACAGACACACAAACACACACAACCCACTCCCCTTCTTGGCTTCCATGGCAACCCCCACGGGAACCTTTCCCCAATAGAATCTTTCCCCACGGGAACCACACCTGTTGGCATTCTCACAAACGATCGCAACATTGTTTCAATAATATATAGAACCTTTCTCGCAGCTCTGGTATCTAATGCTTTTTTGAGGCCTTGCTCACAATTCATTCTGTGGCAGCCCAATGACCAAACGATATACTGTATGAGAGACTCTTGTTCATATCTTTGATCATGACACTGGTGAGGAGGAGAGAGTCCTTGTTAAACTTTTGACACAAAGTAGTCTGATAAATAGCACTTTGTTATAGTCAAAATAATCCATACAGTATGCTTTTTCTTTTTTTTTTTTACTCAAATACGAGTTGTGAGGCCTACAGGCCATAAATGGCAAATAGAAGTTCAAACTAGTAATGTTCACAAGAACTTAAGTTGATTAAAAAGATCTAACACATTAGGTGATAATATATGTATTGTTATGGATTTATAATCAGCTATAATGGGGCGGTCATTTTGGACCGGGAACACAATTAATCAGCATGAAACGAACACAACAGGATGGTGGGTGACACTATTAGCCAATCACTATTAGCCAATCACTGACTTTCTTAATCTTAGTTGCACACCTCATGTAGTAGCCTGGCCTATATGTTTTGATAAGGTTTGTATCACAACTAAAGTGGCCAAATAACTTCTTAAAATGAAGCACATTCATCTACTTTACAAAGGGTGTAGAGCCTAACTGGCATACATAAGCAGCACATGAGTTTCAATTTTGGGAAAGATAATTTTCACCATTAAAATGCACCTTTTTATAGTAAAAGCATTACATGCATAATTGCATTTAAGGTCACTTTTGATAGTGGTGTTTTCCCGGTAATGTAATATTTGCTTATAGCCTACTGCCATGTGCTCATTGCTGTGCTTATGTGAATAAATAGCCTATTAATTAATTTGGGATCTATCACATCCCACAACTGTCCCAGACTGTTTGGAATATTTATTTCTCACACAGACTAGAATAGGTCAATTTCTGTGCTATGGGGGATCTTCAATATGCACCTCGGAATTGGATAAGGATGTACGCAGTTGTGTCCCGGATGTATCGGTCTTCGCTTGTAGCCTGTGAGAAACACCCAATCACGTGATGGAGAGCCGTGTGAGGTGCTTCGGAGCGCAGTACTCTGGGAGAAGGGCACAACGCAGCACTCCGGGCCACTGGTCGCAAAAGGCATGTATTTTTTTTTTAGGGTGCATTATGGCCACACAAAGGGGATGCCGCGGGGAAATTAAAGGCATTGATTGTCAATTTGTGAATGAAGTACTTAAAAAAAAGCATAATTAGTCGCATCATGCAGCCTTACAATGTATTAAAAATCAAAACATATAGCCCAACGTTTGTAGAACAACTAAAGTTACATTAACTCAAAATTAGGCATCTAGGAGTACCTATTTCTATGTTAACTGCTCAACACAGAATAGCTGCATGTGTGCTCTCCCTCATCCTTTAGAGAAAATATCCTTTCTATTTAATTCAGCTTTGTTCAATTGTATTCTTCATACTATAAAATAATGTAACGGAATTCTAAACATATCTTGTCTGCTAAATGAACTAGTGTAGCCCACTGTCATGGTGTAGGTGTAGGCTATATTACATGGATTTATTAGACATTTTAAAATGTAGACGTTCCAAAGGTCTGCATCAGTGGCTTGTAGGCTGTGTGTGGAAGCCAGAAGATACCAAAAGAGTTTGTTAATTAACGGTCAATTACCGGGAGACCGACAGTCATTTGCATGACAATCACCAGCTGATGCAATTTTGTGACCGCCACAGCCCTATGTGCACCCGGATAAAAACATGAAATGCATGCATTAAACTTGGTAGAGATGGCAGACCATATCCATGTACTACAACTGTCAGGCCGAATGTCCAGACAGTTGTGGCCTATAGGATCTGGTATGCGGCGTGAGATGATTGGATAAGAATCTCATTGACCTACCAGTCTGTCAGTGGTTCGCACTAGCAGGGCAAAGGCTTGTGCTGGTAAACCCTCCAACAGAGCTCTGTGGCCTTAGATTACTCCTGGGGTTGTGGTGTGTGGGTGTGGAGGAGACGGATAAACAAAAGTGTTGCCAGCATTTTCTTGCATAAGCAGCCGCCACTCGTCAGGTGTCCAAACAGAAAATCCAGTGATTTATTAATAGACGTTTCTCTCTGCCTTCCCAGTTAGACTTCCCAATGAAACAATCCCAAACAAATTCAACAACAATGTGACGAGGTTATTCCGCTGTTGTCCTTTTCACAAGGTCCATTGAGCACACTATGTATTTACGTGGTAGAAAACGTAGCTTGTTAATGCCACACATTAGTGCCGGTTTACACGAACGGCCGTGTGGAAAACACTATCAATAGAATGCACATTTTGTAGACTGACTTCAATACTAATTGGGTATTTAAAAGGGTCATAATCGGTGGAAATAAAATCCTTTTTAACATTGTATTTTGGCTGAGTCAGATGGCTCAGCTCCACTGACGTAAAGCTGCTCTGACACCATTCACTGCTACTATCGTTGGCACAGAAACTAATATGATAGAAGTTAACATATTATTTACAGTGGGGGGGAAAAGTATTTGATCCCCTGCTGATATTGTACGTTTGCCCACTTACAAAGAAATGATCAGTCTATAATTTTAATGGTAGGTTTATTTGAACAGTGAGAGACAGAATAACAACAAAAAAATCCAGAAAAACACATGTCAAAAATGTTATAAAATGATTTGCATTTTGATGAGGGAAATAAGTATTTGACCCCCTCTGCAAAACATGACTTAGTACTTGGTGGCAAAACCCTTGTTGGCAATCACAGAGGTCAGACGTTTCTTGTAGTTGGCCACCAGGTTTGCACACATCTCAGGAGGGATTTTGTCCCACTCCTCTTTGCAGATCTTCTCCAAGTCATTAAGGTTTCGAGGCTGACGTTTGGCAACTCGAACCTTCAGCTCTCTCCACAGATTTTCTATGGGATTAAGGTCTGGAGACTGGCTAGGCCACTACAGGACCTTAATGTGCTTCTTCTTGAGCCACTCCTTTGTTGCCTTGGCCGTGTGTTTTGGGTCATTGTCATGCTGGAATACCCATCCACGACCCATTTCCAATGCCCTGGCTGAGGGAAGGAGGTTCTCACCCAAGATTTGACAGTACATGGCCCCGTCAAATGATGTGAAGTTGTCCTGTCCCCTTAGCAGAAAAACACCCCCAAAGCATAATGTTTCCACCTCCATGTTTGACGGAAGAGATGGTGTTCTTGGGGTCATAGGCAGCATTCCTCCTCCTCCAAACACGGCGAGTTGAGTTGATGCCAAAGAGCTCAGTTTTGGTCTCATCTGACCACAACACTTTCACCAGTTGTCCTCTGAATCATTCAGATGTTCATTGGCAAACTTCAGACGGGCATGTATATGTATTCTTGAGCAGGGGGACCTTGCGGGCGCTGCAGGATTTCAGTCCTTCACGGCGTAGTGTGTTACCAATTGTTTTCTTGGTGACTATGGTCCCAGCTGCCTTGAGATCATTGACAAGATCCTCCCGTGTAGTTCTGGGCTGATTCCTCATCGTTCTCATGATCATTGCAACCCCACGAGGTGAGATCTTGCATGGAGCCCCAGGCCGAGGGATGTTGACAGTTCTTTTGTGTTTCTTCCATTTGCAAATAATCGCACCAAATGTTGCCACCTTCTTACCAAGCTGCTTGGCGATGGTCTTGTAGCCCATTCCAGCCTTGTGTAGGTCTACAATCTCGTCCCTGACATTCTTGGAGAGCTCTTTGGTCTTGGCCATGGTGGAGAGTTTGGAATCTGATTGATTGCTTCTGTGGACATGTGTCTTTTATACAGGTAACAAGCTGTGGTTAGGAGCACTCCCTTTAAGAGTGTGCTCCTAATCTCAGCTCGTTACCTGTATAAAAGACACCTGGGAGCCAGACATCTTTCTGATTGAGAGGGGGTCAAATACTTATTTCCCTCATTAAAATGCAAATCATTTTATAACATTTTTGACATGCGGTTTTCTGAATTTTTTTGTTATTCTTATTCTGTCTCTCACTGTTCAAATAAACCTACCATTAAAATTATAGACTGATCATTTCTTTGTCAGTGGGCAAACGTACAAAATCAGCAGGGGATCAAATACTTTTTTCCCTCACTGTAAGGGCACCACACTATTTTAACTTTGCATGTGTGCAATATGTCACTCAGACTTTATCTTAGCCTACTACTTTATACATTGTTTTGTCATAACTAAAGGTATTCTAGTTGAAATTGATGCACATTGGTATGCTTTTAGTATGACTTTGTGGATTAGGGTCCTGTACACACTCAAGTTGTACAACTGATGTGCAACACATTTGGTACAAGAGTTTTTCTAAACAATAATGAATGCAGTATTTGTGGAAACTCTCCGTTTTATCACAAAGATATCAGTTGGATCACAACCATTGTGTCAAATGCATCGTACATCAGTTGTACAACTTGATTGTCTATACTGGGGCCAAGGTGTATCACTGCATGGGATTTAGAAGTTACATTATGGCAATGCATTAATTTATGGTGTGCCACTTGACATTCATATCAAAGTGGTGGAGTGTCCATTTTACACATTTAGCTGCTCTACACAGATATAACTCTCTTATGCATGGGTAGGAAGGGTGGTGAGAGCCTGAGTTTCAATTTGTGCTCATCATGTTCAGGAATGTTGATCTTTAAATCCAACAAGAACATTATTTCAAAGTTGACTCAGGTTGAAACTGAATGATACATATCCTACTCCAAAAAGATATCCCCCAAAAGGTTTCCTCACACTGTTTCACACCGACAAACTGCAACAACGTGCAGAACGCAGCAGCGGGTTGTCAGTGCAAATACCGTCACCTCTGGATCCCACTTGTGTGCCGCCTTTTTAAAGGGTGAATCTGCATTTCGAACAATAAATCGGCAACCCCACCTCTGATTTAGTAAACAGCTGAAGGATGGGGCTGGATAAATGTAACCCCTCTCAAACTCATGGACAGAGCTATGGAGGCAAGGACTGACCATCCATTATATCAAAATGATAGTTTTAACCATGCTATAATGCTATACAGTGTTTGTTTACAATTACGTTTGTAAACATAAGTAAAACAAGTTTTATTATTCAACAATCAAAGGGTATATATTCGTTTTAAAAGTCTGAAAATGGATGTAGAAACCGCAGATTGCCAATGTTTAAACATCAACACTGGCGGAGAAACTATATATCGATGCATGATGACGTTCTTCCAATTAATAGCGAGACATTTGGCAGAAAGCGAGCATATAAATAACCCTGGCCTATGTGACGGTATTAATCTAGCTAGTCTATATGATGCTATTCTTGGGCCAGGTTTGAGACGCGTCATTTAATCAAGCAGCACGCTCCCCCCTAAGGGCTGCTCCCCTTCCTGTCTGCTGTAGCCTAGCGAACTCCCCGCCTGTCCCCGTGTGGCAAAGGGCTGTTGAAGCATGTTCGTGTCCGGACTGACCTCCGCAGGAAAGGACACGAGCAGACGGTGTCCGGTTCACTGTTTACAACGCGGTGAGCGAGAGGCGACCCCCTCCGTCCGCCCAACTGTGCGCTAGCTCCCGGTCGCGTCCTCTAAGTACGTTTTTGCTATCGTACCTATTTATACCACGCGCACAGCCAGACCTGATTGTATCGTGGCACCAAGGGATTGTTCCATTAACTACAAAGAGGGAGAGATGGTGATGGCTGCTAGAGCAATTCTATTATTGATTGACGCACAGAACACCCCAGTCGGTATTGGAAGACGTGACGGGCAAACGTGGACTGTACAGAGAGCGGGTTAAAGCCACTCTAGGGGAAACGTATGTTATTTACTTGGATGGCAGCTCTATTTGATTCCTCTAAGCTTTGTAGTCGTCATTGCCAAATGAGTCAAGTTAATGCTGCCTATGGTATTTCCCGAATTGGGCTATTATTGTTATGTTACATAATGCCTCCTCGTGCGCAGCTGTCGTTTTAATGTATTGCACCTGTGATCTCCAGAACAGTAGCCCACACGAAGCTTTCTGCACATTGACTGCCTTCATAAATACAATGGGCAAAATCTAGTCAATGGTGTAATATTTTTCCGCACTGAATTTCACATATTGCCTTTGTTGACTATCTGTTGTGACATGCAGCATCCGACCTTGGGAGGACTCTCAGACATTTCTGTGTGGGGACTTTGTCACGTGGCAAAGGACCGACACTGCGCTAATATAAACAATTCATGCTGCTAGCGGAGATTAAGCACCGTGGACAGCGACCAACGGGAATCCGCGATCTGACATTTAAAAACTCTTTCCTCGTCCCTACCTGCACGTCTACTGGGGGAAGGGATGTTATAGGCTACTGTAATATCACATGATATCCCTTGGAAAAGTTGGGCCAAGGCAGTGTTGCCAAGGAGGATTTAACACTTGGGTTAGTGAATCAGTCACGAGCGCCATCTAATGTGTATATAGACGGTGTATTGCACTAGGTGTGGGACAGGTGCACTGGTATAGCGTCTCAGTTGATCACTGCCATTTCATGAGTCGATATGCTGCAGAAGATCAAATGTAGGTTATTGGTGCATACTCTGTATGAAACTGTGCTTATTACTTCTGCTGGCTATTTCAACGGTAATGCATGATTGTTTCGTTTGTGTTAAAAGCTGTTAAACACAGACTATTGTATCAAGCCATGTGCAAATGCAGGAGAGCTGATCTACATGTAGCCTATGGTGGATTTTGGACAACCTAGGATCATATAACTTCATGGTCAGGTATCCTGATTGCCTGTGCCATTATTCTACATGATGGAAGTAATGGGAAGAGAAGGTACATGCAGGTGGGTGTATGTCTGATCTCTGGTGGACACATCATTCCTACTCGAGACACTAGCTGGGTCCCATGGAGGGCCAGTCTGTTGCTCACTGCTGTGACCAGATGCTCAGCAGAGTGACCACGTTTTTGGGCAGTACATGGGTCAGTAGAGTCAGGGGTCAACCTGTGTTCTAGCCAGGTTTAAAGGGCATCTGGTGATATTTTTTTTTTTCATGGGCTTCTGGCCAGGTTTAGAGGTGGTGAATGAGCCTTGTCTGTGTCGCCACCTAGCTTCCTTGCACTCTATCAGGGCTGTGTTCAGTAGAGCACACTGTAAAGAAAGCTCTTTGAAATGTTTGCAATGGAAAACAAGGGTTTCATATTGGACAAGTTCAGGTAGTATATCTCTGTTTCTAAACTGTTTCTCCCTACTGAACACACAAACCAATTCATGCCCTATGAGAATTACCTCATTGTCATTATTTTAGGCGATGAGGATGGGTCAATTGGTGACATGCAAACAGAAATGAAGTCGTGTTTTGGAGTTGACATGTATTGTACACGCATTGTGTCTTTACAAACATCTTTGTCAATCACGTCACCACAGAAATGAAGTCGTGTCTCGGAGTTGACTGGAACATTTTCAGTCTTACAAACCTCATGGTCAGTGCTGCCACCACGTCACAAGGTGACCTCATCCTTGGAGTGGGGACATCTGGCACATCAGTAACATTACTGACATGTGGTGATGTTTTCTCTCCTCAGCGATCAAGGAGTTCCCTGAAGACCTTTTCACCAACAACGAGCGCAAGAGTGGGGCCGTCCTGCTGCACATAGTGGCGGTAAGGCAGCTCTTTGAATGCATCCATTACTAATTATGACGCTTTCATCACTGGTCCAGTCCAAAATCAACCTCTCGTCCTTAGCCCTAGTTGACTTCTTGATTGCCCCCAGTATGAAAGGTGTAAGTAATATGGGAATGACTCCACCTAGACCGTGGTCTTACAATGATGACTGAAGTTTTCACCACAAATATTTGCGGGGGCACTGATGGCTTAATTCAATATCTTCACATTAAGTATGTTTTATATCTTGTATTTTGTTATCCTGAAAATTGAAAATATTTAAGTGGTCAAGCCCTGGTCTAGGGTTCTGTCCCGCTGGGTTCAGTCCTGGTCTAGGGGTTCTGTCCCGCTGGGTTCAGTCCTGGTCTAGGGGTTCTGTCCCGCTGGCTTCAGCCCTGGTCTAGGGGTTCTGTCCCGCTGGCTTCAGCCCTGGTCTAGGGGTTCTGTCCCGCTGGGTTCAGTCCTGGTCTAGGGGTTCTGTCCCGCTGGGTTCAGTCCTGGTCTAGGGGTTCTGTCCCGCTGGGTTCAGCCCTGGTCTAGGGGTTCTGTCCCGCTGGGTTCAGCCCTGGTCTAGGGGTTCTGTCCCGCTGGCTTCAGCCCTGGTCTAGGGGTTCTGTCCCGCTGGGTTCAGCCCTGGTCTAGGGGTTCTGTCCCGCTGGCTTCAGCCCTGGTCTAGGGGTTCTGTCCCGCTGGCTTCAGCCCTGGTCTAGGGGTTCTGTCCCGCTGGCTTCAGCCCTGGTCTAGGGGTTCTGTCCCGCTGGCTTCAGCCCTGGTCTAGGGGTTCTGTCCCGCTGGCTTCAGCCCTGGTCTAGGGGTTCTGTCCCGCTGGCTTCAGCCCTGGTCTAGGGGTTCTGTCCCGCTGGCTTCAGCCCTGGTCTAGGGGTTCTGTCCCGCTGGCTTCAGCCCTGGTCTAGGGGTTCTGTCCCGCTGGCTTCAGTCCTGGTCTAGGGGTTCTGTCCCGCTGGCTTCAGCCCTGGTCTAGGGGTTCTGTCCCGCTGGCTTCAGCCCTGGTCTAGGGGTTCTGTCCCGCTGGGTTCAGCCCTGGTCTAGGGGTTCTGTCCCGCTGGGTTCAGTCCTGGTCTAGGGGTTCTGTCCCGCTGGCTTCAGCCCTGGTCTAGGGGTTCTGTCCCGCTGGCTTCAGCCCTGGTCTAGGGGTTCTGTCCCGCTGGGTTCAGTCCTGGTCTAGGAACCATTCCTCAATTTTACAGGTCTTCATTGTAAATATGAATGTGTTCTTAATCGACTTAGCTGTATAAATAAATAAAATATATCTCACATGTAATAGGTGTGAAGTTAAGAATCTTGATTCATTTAATGTAATGCTATGACGCTAAGATGAGAGGACTAATGGTACATTTGGAGCCAATTATTCGCTGGTCCTACAGTGCCCCCTGTGGCTGGGTTGGAGCACAGCACCCTCTGGAGCCCAGTGATGTCAGTCTTGATCTATAATTTATATATCTATCACGTCAGCTGTACTGAAATAGATTTTTTTTTTTTTTTCTCACTCCCACAATGCTAAGGAACAATTGCCTGCTCACATCTCTTTGTGCTGTCTTGCCAACTGCTATGGTTATTTGGCATGAAAATGATCATAGGAGTTGTCTATACATCACGGGTAGATCTGGGACCAGGCTAGGGGGATATTGCACTGCAGTTAATGTCTAAGCAATGACCTATACAAACAATTTTCAAAGTGATTGTATCAATCCCAGATCAGACGATCAGATGGGTATCATTCTACCTGGTGGTAGTAGTTCCATCTTCCCCCACATTTATTACCTTATGTATGTAATCCTAGATGTTTATAATCCTCCCAGATCTACGTCATACCTAGCAGCTATGTGCTAGGGGTCCATTTTGGGATTGGTCGATAGTGCTCTCTAGGTTCATCCTTCCTTCCTTCCTTGATCTTCCAAGTTTCCTATCAGATCAGCCAATTTCTGCTGAGTTAATGTTTCACACGTATGCTCGTACACTCACCCTGACTTCTCTCCCGTCTCTCCGCAGGCCCTCTATATGTTCCTGGCCCTGGCTATAATCTGTGATGACTACTTTGTGACATCGCTGGAGAAGATCTGTGAGGTGAGGGACAGTTTTCCCCCACCCTTGTTAGGAACACAATCTGGTGAAAGTGGTCAGAGATTAGGCCTATGTACTTAATACGGGGATGTTTTCTGCTAACTTAGTAGCTAGGTTGGCACTTTACTTCTCGAGTAATACTTTTACTAATCAATATTCTTTGAGAACTGAATGAAATATTCCTAATGAAGTACTTCTCTATTCTATGATTGATTTGGGTGTGAAGATGCATGAAGTGCCACATTTAAATGCAAAGCTTTTTGGAAGCTCACCTTGAATAAGCACTCTGGTCTCCTCGTCTCTTTCTGTCCGTCAGAAACTAGACCTAAGTGAGGATGTTGCCGGAGCCACTTTTATGGCAGCTGGGAGTTCTGCTCCAGAGCTGTTTGCCTCAGTCATTGGTAAGATATGACACACACCCACACACACACACATCGGCACACTCACATCGACACAATCTCCGATACCCAGAAGTAAAATCTTGTGTAATTGCGTCAGATGCTGGATTATGTTCTGGGGAGAGATGTATGGGATAAAATACTAACCATACTAGAGAAGTCTACACCCCCCCCCCTCCTCCCCAAAACGTAAACTTTCAGACAAAGCATGAACCAAATGTCCCCCCTCCCTTCTGAAATGTGAAAGATGTCAACTCGTGGGAAACTGTGATTTGTCCAAATGATCAGTGTCTATAAAAACCTGCGTACCAGAAAAAAGTGACTTGTTAATCATCGCATCCCACAGTCTTCTGACAGACTATGTGTGTCTGTTCACCAGAGTTTAACCAACACACACACACCAATATATCCAAATATAAAAATACACACCTACACACACAGATGCTACACACACACTCTCCCAGATGGCTGTTGTCAGGGCTGATTGCTGTTGGCTCCCTCCCTCTGTGCAGGTGTCTTCATCACCCACGGTGACGTGGGGGTGGGGACAATCGTTGGCTCAGCCGTCTTCAATATCCTGTGCATCATCGGTGTGTGCGGAATCTTTGCCGGACAGGTGTGTTTCTGTGTGTTTCTTTGTACGTATGCATGTGTGCGTGCAGGTCTCGTTTAGTGCAGCATTTACGTTTGGATCACTTATGGGCTGAGAAGGAGTTCCTCTAAGGGGAACCATGTCCAGATGACTGTTGATTGTTTGTCTTGGAAAGCACATTCCTGGGCCGTGTTCAGAAAGAGCAGGAGTGCTGATCTAGGATCAGTTTTGCCTTTTTTAGATTATAATGAGTAGGATTACAGTGTCTTCGGAAAGTATTCAGACCCATTAAAAAAAATGAAAAAGCATCAGCAATCTGCACACAGTACTCCGTAATCACAAAGTGAAAACGGATTTTGACATTTTTGCAAATGTATTCAAAATAAACAAATACCTTATTTACGTACTGTTGAAGTCGGAAGTTTACATACACCTTAGCTAAATACATTTAAACTCAGTTTTTCACAATTCCTGACATTTAATCCTAGTATAAAATTACTGTGATCAGTTAGGATCACCACTTTATTTTAAGAATGTGAAACGTCAGAATAATAGAGATTTATTTCCGCTTTTATTTCTTTCATCACATTCCCAGTGGGTCAGAAGGTTACATGCATACACTCAATTAGTATTTGGTAGCATTGCCTTTAAATTGTTTAACTTGGGTCAAACGTTTCGGGTCGCCCTCTACAAGCTTCCCACAATAAGTTGGGTGAATTATGACCCATTCCTCCTGACAGAGCTGGTGTAACTGAGTCAGGTTTGTAGGCCTCCTTGCTCGCACACACTTATTTCAGTTCTGCCCACACATTTTCTATGAGATTGAGGTCAGGGCTTTGTGACGGCCACTCCAATACCTTGACTTTGCTGTCCTTAAGCCATTTTGCCACAACTTTGGAGGTATGCTTGGGGTGATTGTCCATTTGGAAGACCCATTTGCGACCAAGCTTTAACTTCCTGACTGATGTCTTGATGTTGCTTCAATATATCCACATTTTTCCTGCCTCATGATGCCATCTATTTTGTAAAGTGCATCAGTCCCTCCTGCAGCAAAGCACCCCCACAACATGATGCTGCCACCCCTGTGCTTCACGGTTTGGATGGTGTTCTTCGGCTTGCAAGCATCCCCATTTTTCCTCCAAACAAACCAATGGTCATTATGGCCAAACGGTTCTACTTTTGTTTAATCAGACCAGAGGACTTTTCTCCAAAAAGTACGATATTTGTCCCCATGTGCAGTTGCAAACCGTAGTCTGGCTTTTTATGGCGGTTTTGGAGCAGTGGCTTCTTACTTGCTGAGCGGCCTTTCAGGTTATGTCGATATAGGACTCGTTTGAACTTGTACTTTTAAAAATCCACCTCTCTAAAAACAAGTCTCTCACCATTGCCACCTGCTATAGACCACCCTCTGGTCCCAGCTGTGCTCTGGACACCATATGTGAAACGATTGCCCCCCATCTATCTTCAGAGTTCATGCTGCTAGGTGACCTCAACTGGGACATGCTTAACACCCCAGCCATCCTACAATCTAAGTTTGATGCCCTCAATCTCACACAAATTATGAACGAACCTACTAGGTACAACCCCAAAGCCGTAAACACGTCACCCTCATAGATATCATCCTAACCAACTTGCCCTCTAAATACACCTCTGCTGTTTTCAACCAAGATCTCAGCGATCACTGCCTCATTGCCTGCATCCGTAATGGGTCAGCGGTCAAACGACATACACTCATCACTGTGAAACGCTCCCTGAAACACTTCAGCGAGCAGGCCTTTCTAATTGACCTGGCCCGGGTATCCTGGAAGGATATTGACCTCATCCCGTCAGTAGAGGATGCCTGGTTATTTTTTTTAAAATGCCTTCCTCACCATCTTAAATAAGAATGCCCCATTCAAGAAATTTAGAACCAGGAACAGATATAGCCCTTGGTTCTCTCCAGACCTGACTGCCCTTAACCAACACAAAAACATCCTGTGGCGTTCTGCATTAGCATCGGACAGCCCCCGTGATATGCAACTTTTCAGGGAAGTTAGAAACCAATATTCACAGGCAGTTAGAAATGCCAAGGCTAGCTTTTTCAAACAGAAATCTGCTTCCTGCAACACAAACTCCAAAAAGTTCTGGGACACTAAAGTCCATGGAGAATAAGAGCACCAACTCCCAGCTGCCCACTGCACTAAGGATAGGAAAGTCTGTCACCTCCGATAAATCCACTATAATTGAGAATTTCAATAAGCATTTTTCTACGGCTGGCCATGCTTTCCACCTGGCTACCCCTACCCCAGCACTGCACCCCCCACAGCAACTCACCCAAGCCTTCCCCATTTCTCCTTCTGCCAAATCCAGTCAGCTGATGTTCTGAAAGAGCTGCAAAATCTGGACCCCTACAAATCAGCCGGGCTAGACAATCTGGACCCCTTCTTTCTATAATTATCTGCCGAAATTGTTGCAACCCCTATTACTAGCCTGTTCAACCTCTCTTTCGTGTCGTCTGGGATTCCAAAAGATTGGAAAGCAGCTGCGGTCATCCGCCTCTTCAAAGGGGGGGGACACTGTAGACCCAAACTGCTACAGACCTATATCTATCCTACCCTGCCTTTCTAAGGTCTTCGAAAGCCAAGTCAACAAACAGATTACCTACCATTTCGAATCTAACTGCACCTTCTCCGCTATGCAATCTGGTTTCAGAGCTGGTCATGGGTGCACCTCAGCCATGCTCAAGGTCCTGAACGATATCTTAACCGCCATCGATAAGAAACAATACTGTGCAGCCGTATTCATTGACCTGGCCAAGGCTTTCGACTCTGTCAATCACCACATCTTCATCGGCAGACTCAATAGCCTTTCTCAAATGATTGCCTCGCCTGGTTCACCAACTACTTCTCTGATAGAGTTCAGTGTGTCAAATCGGAGGGCCTGTTGTCCGGACCTCTGGCAGTCTCTATGGGGGTGCCACAGGGTTCAATTCTTGGGCTGACTCTCTTCTCTGTATACATCAATGATGTCGCTCTTGCTGCTGGTGAGTCTCGGATCCACCTCTACGCAGACGACATTCTGTATACTTCTGGCCCTTCTTTGGACACTGTGTTAACAACCCTCCAGATGAGCTTCAATGCCATACAACTCTCCTTCCGTGGCCTCCAACTGCTCTTAAATACAAGTAAAACTAAATGCATGCTCTTCAACTGATCGCTGCCGGCACCTGCCCGCCCCGTCTAGCATCACTACTCTGGACGGTTCTGACTTAGAATATGTGGACAACTACAAATACCTAGGTGTCTGGTTAGACTGTAAACTCTCCTTCCAGACTCACATTAAGCATCTCCAATCCAAAATTAAATCTCCAATCAGCTTCCTATTTCGCAACAAAACCTCCTTCACTCATGCTGCCAAACATACCCTCTAAAACTGACCATCCTACCGATCCTCGACTTCAGCGATGTCATTTACAAAATAGCCTCCAATACCCTACTCAATAAATTGGATGCAGTATATCACAGTGCCATCCGTTTGGTCACCAAAGCCCCAAATACTACCCCCCACTGCGACCTGCAAGCTCTCGTTGGCTGGCCCTCGCTTCACACTCGTCGCCAAACCCACTGGCTCCAGGTCTACAAGACCCTGCTAGGTAAAGTCCCCCCTTATCTCAGCTCGCTGGTCACCATAGCAGCACCCACCTGTAGCACGCGCTCCAGCAGGTATATCTCTCTGGTCACCCCCAAAGCCAATTCCTCCTTCGGCCGCCTCTCCTTCCAGTTCTCTGCTGTCAATGACTGGAACGAACTACAAACATCTCTGAAACTGGAAACACTTATCTCCCTCACTAGCTTTAAGCACCAGCTGTCAGAGAAGCTCACAGATTACTGCACCTGTACATAGCTCATCTATAATTTAGCCCAAACAACTACCTTTTCCCCTACTGTATTTATTTATTTGTTTTGCTCCTTTGCACCCGATTATTTCTATTTCTCCTTTGCTCTTTCTTCCACTGCAAATCTACCATTCCAGTGTTTTACTTGCTATATTTAATGTACTTCGCCACCATGGTCTTTTTTTGCCTTTACCTCCCTTATCTCACCTCATTTGCTCACATTGTATATAGACTTATTTTTCTACTGTATTATTGACTATGTTTTACTCCATGTGTAAATCTGTGTTGTTGTATGTGTCAAACTACTTTGCTTTATCTTGGCTAGGTCGCAATTGGAAATGAGAACTTGTTCTCAACTTGCCTACCTGGTTAAATAAAGGTGAAATAAATAAAAATCTTCAAGGTCCTTTGCTGCTGTTCTGGGATTGATTTGCACTTTATGCACAAGTACGTTCATCTCTAGGAGACAGAACGTGTCTCCTTCCTGAGCAGTATGACAGCTGCGTGGTCCCATGGTGTTTATACTTGCGTACTATTGTTTATACAGATGAACGTGGTACCTTCAGGCATTTTGAAATTGCTCCCAAGGATGAACCAGACTTGTGGAGGTCTACAATTCTTTTCCGAGGTCTTGGCTGATTTCTTTAGATTTTCCCATGAATTTCAAGCAAAGAGGCACTGAGTTTGAAGGTAGGCCTTGAAATACATCCACAGGTACACCTCCAATTGACTGAAATTATGTCAATTGGCCTATCAGAAGCTTCTAAAGCCATGACATCATTTTCTGGAATTTTCCAAGCTGTTTAAAGGCAGAGTCAACTTAGATTATTTCACTGTTTTACATACACTGTCTGTAAACAATTGTTGGAAAAATTACTTGTCATGCACAAAGTAGATGTCCTAACCGACTTGCCAAAACTATAGTTTGCTCACAAGAAATTTGTGGAGTGGTTGAAAAACGAGCTTTAATGACTCCAACCTAAGTGTATGTAAACTTCCGGCTTCAACTGTAAGTATTCAAACCCTTTGCTTTGAGACTCGAAATTGAGCTCAGGTGCATCCTGTTTCCTTTGATCATCCTTGATGTTTCTACAAGTTATTTGGTGTCCACCTGTGGTAAATTCAGTTGATTGGACATGATTTGGAAAGGCACACACCTGTCTATATAAGGCCCCACAGTTCATAGGGCATGTCAAAGCAAAAACAAAACCATGAGGTCGAAGGAATTGTCCGTATAGTTCCGAGACAGGTTTGTTTCGAGGCACAGTTCTGAGGAAGGGTACCAAAACATTTCTGCAGCAATGAATGTCCCAAAGAACACAGTGGCCTCCATAATTCTTAAATGGAAGAAGTTTCGATTCACCAAGACTCTTCCTAGAGCTGGCCGCCCGGCCATACAGAGCAAACGGGGGAGAATGGCCTTGGTCAGGGTGGTGACCGAGAACACGATGGTCACTCTGACAGCGCTTCAGAGTTCCTCTGTGGAGATGGGTGATCCTTCCAGAAGGACAACCATCTCTGCAGCACTCCACAAATCTAGCGTTTATGGTAGAGTGGCCAGACGGTAGCCGCTCCTCAGTAAAAGGCACATGACAGCCCACTTGGAGTTTATCAAAAGGCACCATAAGACACTCAGACCATGAGAAACAAGATTCTCTGGTCTGATGAAACCAGTATTTTATTCTGGCCTGAATGCCAAGCATCACATCTGGAGGAAACCTGGCACCATCCCTACTGTGAAGCGTGGTGGTGGCAGCATCATGCTGTGGGGATGTTTTCAGCATCAGGGACTGGGAAACTAGTCAGGATTGAGGCGAAGATGAACGGAGCAAAGTACAGCGCAATCCTTGATGAAAACCTGCTCCAGAGCGCTCATAATCTCAAACTAGGGCGGTTCACCTTCCAACAGGACAATGACCCTAAGCACACAGCCAAGACAACACGAGTGGCTTCGGGACAAGTCTCTGAATGTCCCAGAGCCCGGACTTGAACCTGATTTGAACAACAGCAATGCTCTCCATCCAACCTGACAGAGCTTGAGAGGATCTGCAGAGAAGAATGGGAGAAACTCCCCAAATACAGGTGTGCCAAGCTTGTTGCATCACACCCAAGACGACTCGAGGTTGTAATCGCTGCCAATGGTGCTTCAACAAAGTACTCAGTAAAGGGTTTGAATGCTTATGTTAATGTCATATTTCAGTTTTTTTTTTTTTATATAAATTAGCAAAAATGTGTAAACCTGTTTTTGCTTCGTCATTATGGGGTATTGTGCGTAAAAACAATTGAATCAATATTATAATAAGGTTATAACCTATCAAAATGTGGAAAAAGTCAGGGTTTCTGAATACTTTCCGAAGGCGCTCTACGTAGAAAAGGGGAGCTGATCCTAGATCAGTCAGGGTTTCTGAATACTTTCCGAAGGCGCTCTACGTAGAAAAGGGGAGCTGATCCTAGATCAGGACTTCTTGACTGAGACACATTTAGTTACTGTATACAGGAACGGGATCTCTTTCCTGACTCTTCCTCTTTCTAGGTTGTAATGTTGGGTTGGTGGTCTGTTTTTCGAGATTCATTCTACTACATCTTGTCTATCCTAGCTCTTATTGCGGTAAGTCTGACATTAAATTGCTCTTAACATGTACTGTATGCCACCATAAACTCTATATATATATATATGAGTAATTCCTAACTGGCATCGTTCTGATTTCTGCCCGTGCTCTTTTTCCCTAGTTCATTTACGATGAGAAGGTGGTATGGTAAGTGATCAGCCCTTTTTAAATATGACCTTGATATGATGGGATTTCATTGGTTACGTACCTGAACTCTGCTCCTTATTGGGCGATATGTGATTTTATTGGGTTACTGTGATGTGATTTCATCGGCCTATATTGGGAGATCATTGGTTGTCTCTGAGCCTGTGCTCCTCTGTCCGTCTCAGGTGGGAGAGCCTGGTGTTGGTGCTCATGTACTGTGGATACATCCTCATCATGAAGTAAGTACTGCGCTACTAAGTCTGTGACATCACGCAGCTCAGGAAGGCCAATGAAACTGAGGTTAGATATCTTGAAGAGATTCTCCTGTACTTTTTGTATACTTTTTAGCCAGTAGTTCTAAAAGTAGAGCTAGCGAGCCAAAAGTGGTCCCCGGGGAAAATAATAGTGTATACAGTACCAGTCAAAAGTTTGGACACGCCTACTCATTCAAGGGGTTTTCTTTATTTTGACTATTTTCTACATTGTAGAGTGCAAAGCTGTCATCAAGGCTGCTTTGAAGAATCTCAAATATAAAAAAAAAAGTAACACTTTTTTTTGGTTACTACATGATTCATAGTTTTCATGTCTTCACTATTATTTTACAATGTAGAAAATAGTAAAAATAAAGAAAAACCCTGAAATGAGTAGGTGTGTCCAAATGTTTGACTGGTGCTGTGTATGCAGATATGTGAAAAGTATGTGGACACCTGCTTGTAGAACATCTCATTCCAAAATCATGGGCATTAATATGGAGTTGGTCCCCACTTTGCTGCTATAACAGCCTCCACTCTTCTGGGAAGGCTTTCCACTAGATGTTGGAACATTTGCTGCGGGGACTTGCTTCCATTCAGCCACAATAACATTAGTGAGGTTGGGCACTGATGTTGGGCGATTAGTCCTGGCTCGCAGTCAGTGTTCCAATTAATCTCAAAGGTGTTCGATGGGGTTGAGATCAGGGCTCTGTGCAGGCCAGTCAAGTTCTTCCACACCGATCTTGAAAAAAACATTTCTGTATGGACCTCGCTGTGTCCATAGGGGCATTGTCATGTTGAAACAGGAAAGGGCCTTCCCCAAACTGTTGCCACAAAGTTGGAAGCACAGACTCGTCTAGAATGTCATTGTATGCTGTAGCGTTTAGAATTTCCCTTCACTTGAGCTAAGGGGGCTAGCCCAAACAATAAAATCACATTTTTATTTGTCACATACACATAGTTAGCATATGTTAATGTGAGTGTATCGAAATGCTTGTGCTTCTAGTTCAGACAGTGCAGTAATATCTAACAAGTAATCTAACAATTCCCCAACAACCACCTAATACATACAAATCTAAAGGGGTGAATGAGAATATGTACATGTAAGTATATGGCCAAGCGGCATAGGCAAGGTGCAATAGATGGTATAAAATGCAGTATAGACATGTAAACCATTATTTAGAGTGGCATTGTTTAAAGTGACTAGTGATCCATTTATTAAAGTGGCCAGTGATTGTCTCTCAATGTAGGCAGCAGCCTCTCAGAGTTAGTGATTGCTGTTTAGCAGTCTGATGGCCTTGAGATAGAAGCTGTTTTTCAGTCTCTCGGTCCCAGCTTTGGTGCACCTGTACTGACCTCAAATTCTGGATGGTAACGGTGTGAACAGGCAGTGGCTCGGGTGGTTGATCTCCTTGATGATATTTTTGGCCTTCCTGTGACATCGGGTGCTGTAGGTGTCATGGAGGGCAGGTAGTTGGCCCCCGGTGATGCGTTGTGCAGACCGCACCACCCTCTGGAGAGCCTTGTGGTTGTGGGCGGAGCAGTTGCCATACCAGCGGTGATACAGCCCGACAGAATGCTCTCCATTGTGCAGCTGTGAAAGTTTGAGCGTTTTGGGTGACAAGCCACATTTCTTCAACCTCCTGAGGTTGAAGAGGATCTGTTGCACCTTCTTCACCACACTGTTTGTGTGGGTGGACCATTTCAGTTTGTCGGTGACGTGTACGCCATGGAACTTAGACCATTATTCCTCCTCCACCAAGCTTTACAGTTGGCACTATGCATTCGGGTAGGTAGTGTTCTCCTGGCATCCGCCAAACCCAGATTCGCCCATCGAACTGCTAGATGGGGACGTGTGATTCATCGTTCCAGAGAACGCGTTTCCACTGCTCCTGAGTCCAATGGCGATGAGCTTTACACCACTACAGTCGACACTTGGCATTGCGCATGGTGATCTTAAACTTGTGTGCGACTGCTCTGACATGGAAACCCATTTCATTAATCTCCCGACGAACAGGTCCTGTGCTGACGTTGCTTCCAGAGGTAGTTTGGAACTCTGTAGTGAGTGTTGCAACCGAGGACAGATGATTTTTACATGCTATGCACTTCAGCATTCGGTGGTCCTGTTCTGTGAGCTTGTGTGACCTACCACTTCGTGGCTGAGCCGTTGTTCCTCTTAGACCTTTACACTTCACAACAGCACTTACAGTTAACTGGGGAAGCTCTAGCAGGGCAGCATTTTGACTTGTTGGAAAGATGGCATCCTATAACGGTGCCACGTTAAGTCAATGAGCTCTTCAGTAAGGCCATTCTACTGCCAATGTTTGTCTATGGAGATTGCATGGCGGTGTGCTCGATTTTATACACATGTCAGCAACGGATGTGGCTGAAATAGCCAAATTCACTCCTTTGTAGGGGTGTCCACATACTTTGGGCCTTTTTATTGTATGTGCACCGCGTCATTGCTCTCTCTCTCTGCTGTGTGCATCTTGCTAGCTGTCACTCAAATGGCGAGGGGGTGAAGCTCATTGGCTAGAACTTGAATTGCTAGGGGGCTGGCCCACGTGGGGGAAAATGTTGAAGCACAGCTTCCGGTAAACACCCAGTAAACACCCTAGGGATTTGGTGGCTAATTGAGGTAAGACCGTAATTCTGGTGATAGATTGTACATGTGAAGCAACACAAACATTGGCACACACACAATAACATACGCACTGTACATACACATGGCTTTAGTACTGTAGATATGTGGTTGTGGTGGAGTAGGGGCCTGAGGGCTTACAGTGTCTTGTGAAATCTGTGAATGTTTTACAATTGTAGAAACTGCCTTAATTTTGCTGGACCCCAGGAAGAGTAGCTGCTGCTTTGGCAGGAACTAATGGGGATCCATAATAAATACAAACTACACATTGACACATATGCAGCCCAAAGTGAGAGGTTTACATTTTCCGTAACATCTCTTTTAAGATGTATGTATTTCTAAGAAATGTACAAAGACTGAATGCAAAAATATTGAATTTGAGTCCCCCCCCTGATTTTCTGGGGATGGGAGTTTTTGTCTGTCTGTTTCTGCCTTCGTTCATCCAGGTCACTTCTGCTGCCAGTAATCTGTCTCTCAGCCCCAGCCTGCTCACTCCCAGCCCAGCCATAAGACTTTAATCCTCCCTCTGCAGTGGCTAAAGAGCACCAGGCTTAACTGGATATCACTTGTCTCCTGTCTAGTTAGGAGGAAAGGACTTCTCAGACTGCCCTTCTATGACCCATTATGAAAGCTACTCGGAAAATAGCCTACTCACTGACTATTTCAGACTATTCTGTCCATAGGGATTGCTGTATGTACTATCATTAGAAGTGTGCATACATAGGATGTCAAATACAGTGGATATAAAAAGTCTACACACCCCTGTTAAAATGGCAGGTTTTTGTGATGTAAAAGAATGAGACAAAGATAAATCATGTCAGAACATTTTCTACTGTTAATGTGACCTATAATGTGAACAATTTAAAAACAAACTGAAATCTTCGAGGGGGAAAAATGAAAAATAAAAACCTTACAATAACCTTACAATAACCTGGTTGCATAAGTGTGCACACCCTCTTATAACTGGGGATGTGGCTGTGTTCAGAATTAACCAATCACATTCAAACTCATGTTAAATAGACATCATTACACACCTGCCATCATTTAAAGTTCAGCTGTTCTAGTAGGATTTTCCTGACATTTTCTTAGTTGCATCTCAGAGCAAAATCCATGGTCCGCAGAGAGCTTCCAAAGCATCAGAGGGATCTCATTGTTGAAAGATACCAGTCAGGAGAAGGGTACAAAAGAATTTCCAAAGCATTACATATACCATGGAACACAGTGAAGACAGTCATCATCAAGTGGAGAAAATATGGCACCACAGAGACATTACCAAGAACTGGACGTCGTTCCAAAATTTATGAAAAGACGAGAACTGGTCAGGGAGGATTCCAAGAGGCCTACAGCAACATTAAAGGAACTGCAGGAATTTCTGGCAAGTACTGGCTGTGTGCTACTTGTGACAACAATCTCCCATATTCTTCATATGAATGGGCTATGGGGTAGGGTGGCAAGACGGAAGTCTTTTCTTACAATGAAAAACATCCAAGCCCGGCTGAAGTTTGCAAAAACAAACATCAAGTCCCCCAAATGCACGTGGGAAAATGTGTTATGGTCTGATGAAACCAAGGTTGAACTTTTTGGCCATAATTCCAAAAGGTATGTTTGGTGCAAAACAGCACTGCACATCACCCAAAGAACACCATACCCACAGTGAAGCATGGTGGTGGCAGCATCATGCTTTGGGGCTGTTTTCCTTCAGCTGGAACCGGGGCCTTAGTC
Source organism: Salmo trutta (assembly GCF_901001165.1). Lineage (NCBI taxonomy): Eukaryota > Metazoa > Chordata > Actinopteri > Salmoniformes > Salmonidae > Salmo > Salmo trutta. The sequence goes on along the minus strand of NC_042957.1, from coordinate 11,017,271 downwards.
AGGGTGGAGGGAATTATGAACGGTTCCAAATACCTGGCAATTCTGGCACAAAACCTTCAGGCGTCCGTTAGAAAGATGAAGATGAAGAGGAAGTTCACCTTTCAGCACCACAACGACCCAAAGCACACATCCAAATCCACGAAAGCATGGCTTCACCAGAAGAAGATCAACGTTTTGGAATGGCCCAGCCAGAGCCCAGACCTGAATCCAATTGAAAATCTCTGGGGTGATCTGAAGAGGGCTGTGCACAGGAGATGTCCTCGCAATCTGACAGATTTGGAGCGCTTTTGCAAAGAAGATTGGGCAAATATGGCCACATCAAGTTGTGCCATGCTAATAGACTCCTACCCAAAAAGACTGAGTGCTGTAATAAAATCAAAAGGTGCTTCAACAAAGTATTAGTTTAAGGGTGTGCACACTTATGCAACCAGGTTATTGTGAGTTTTTATTTTTCCCCTCAAAGATTTGTTTGTTTTTCAATTGAATTGTTCACGTTATAGGTCACATTAAAGGTGGAAAAAGTTCTGACATGATTTATCTTTGTCTCATTATTTTACATCACAAAAACCTTCCATTTTAACAGGGGTGTGTAGCCTTTTTAAATCCACTGTATAACATGGTTTCACATTCCCCAGAAGTTGCAGGACTGAGTTTGCCACAGTTATTGTAAATATAACCAGTTGTAACAATGTTGCTGCAGTTTACTGTATACACAGGGCAAGTTTACAGGACCTAGATTAAACCTATTAATCCTAGTCCTAAAATGTTTGTTTTTTTCAATGGAGAATTAAGTCAATTTATTAATCTATGTCCAGGAAACTGGTCCCTGGAGTTCACACACCACTGCATACAATTCAGTTATTGGCTGTTGATGAACAAGGGTGCCATTGACCAGTGTCCCTCTTCTCCCAGGTTTAACCAGAGCTTGCAGAAGTTGTTCACGGGGAAAGGGGGTAAAGACAAGAACCAGGCCAATGGTAACGCGGCGGCCAGCAGCGAGATGGAGGACGGTAATAGAGCTTGTTATGGGGCTGATGACCCCTCATTACCTATACTCAGCACAGCAGCAGGTAAGGCTGACCAGACAGGCTGTAGTACACACCAAGGCTTCTCGAAGACATATTCTCTACTGGTCTTCCCCAAAATGGACTAATGGCTGTTTTTTTGAGTGAATGGCTGTGTGAGGGGATGGCTGTTTGGTTTAATTGTGTTGGGTTGGTCTTGGTTGGGTTGTGGAAGTGAAGTTGGAATATGGACTTCTGGGATTTGGGTAGGACTTCCTCTGTCAGTGTGGTGAAGGTGTTGCAGTTCTACAGTCTCCATTCTACTACGCTGACTAACACTGGATAAGAGGTACCCTTCTGCTAGACCACAGTGCTCTCTCTCTCAGCCTAGCCACCTTATCTTTGGTATTAATGTCATAAGCAGCTTGTAACTTGTGTAGATGCGACCCATATCTTCTGCTTTCTTTCCACTGTCAAAGCGCCTGTCTGTTTAGCCTTACTAAAACCTTCTGTTGCTTATTGTGTGTAGTGACTGTTTCTGCATGCTAGAATGCAGTGTTTCTCTGCAGTATGTTGCTCTGCTTGTCTCTTGACGTTTCAGCCCACTGACTTGTGGTACTAAATATCCAAATATAGGGAATGTTTGTCAGCTTTGTTTACTTAATGTGTGCATATCAATTTCTATATAATTAATAAACTCTTGCTAATTGAATATAGAACACGTATTAAACCCTGCATCCAGGCATTATACTAGGAGTATGTTTAAAACACAAGTCAAAATGTTTCACGAAAAGGTGTTTTTTACACCTTCAAGTAATTGTCCAGTGTTTCCAGATTTCTATTAGATATGACCTATATTTAGTTACAGTATGAGTGAAAAAAAGTTTCCAAAAACACAAGTTAAGCATATTTTCTGTGTTGGAATGGTGTTTTCCTTTAGCACCAGCCGTCCGCGAATCATTTTCGATCGGCTACTTTTTCCACTTCATATTAACTAGGCTATGTTTTTCATTTAAAAGTTTCAATTCGCTAGTCCATCAAGCCCTCTCCCTCTAGAATGACTGACATGCATCTTCTAGCGATCTTTTGATAGGATAGGTGCATGTCAGTCACTAAGCAAGCGATGACAGGGAACCGCAGTCTGCTGTCTGTCTTGACTCCCGGTACAATCTGTGTGCACTGGGGTTGGTTGCAGTCAAATTTCTTTACACAGAGGAGGGAGAGGGCATGATGCTTGTGAATTTCCGCGTTTTATGTAATGTAAGTGGTAACAATGAGTCCATCAACTTAGCCTAATTATTGTTTTAATGCACATGAATTGATTTTATTTCACGTAGCCAGCCATGCAGTCGTGACACAGGCCATTTACTGTGCGTTGATTGACAACTGAATAGCAAGTGTTGACTAGTTTTATTTATAATACTTTTTTTCGGGGGGCAAATAATTATCTGATACACAACCAAAACAAATAGCCAATGGATTCAACAAGTTTGTAGAGTCAAAGGCTTGACGTAAACTTTGCATGCTATGAATATGGGACAAAATACTAAACTTTTGACTACTTTTTAATATACATGTGTGAATTTGTCCCAATACTTTTGCTGCAATTTCTGAACGGTTCATCCGATTTATGGATTAAAATACCCTTTAAATTAAAGCTGACAGCCCGCAGTTGAACCTCTGTCCCAATACTTTTGAAGCTCAATGTATATTGTGTAGGGCCCCAACTAATGATCATTAATTAATTTAGGATATGTCAAATCTGAAAGATATACTTCACTGATATTCATATTTTTTTTATTTACATTTTTATTTTTTCAAGATGTGGGCTATTCATTTTTCTGTTTTAATAAAATACATAATTTGAAGAACAAACATTGTGGCAATACACATTTTGCAGTAAAACTGTAAAGACTAAATCTCATGAGAAGACAAGTTCCATGTTAAATGTTCTCTTAGAAAATAGTCCTGCTCATATTGGCCTATATTTAGATGACATACTAACAATAAACTGAATACATACATGTTCAAATGACTGAACATGTAAAGTCATGTCTTTCTACAATAGTCCACCAAAATAGAGCTCCTTAGGCCAAAAATGACTAAGGGAATGACCTTCTCCCCTGAGGAAATAGCAAGCAACGGTCTGTTTTAGATACAAGTTTGAGGTAGAGTTATGAAGTGTTTTGTTCTCTAATTTATGTTTTGGCCACATACGAGTATAGAATGAGTCAACAACAACATTTGCGTATGAGTTAACAGAATAATACCTTTTTTAAGTGAGATTTTCGCTGGATAGTTACTTCAGTGGATTTTTGGTGGGTTTTTTGCTAGCATGTTTGTGTGTTAGCGTCTGTGTGTGTGCATGTCAGTTTGAAGGACTAACGTGTCTGTCTATCTCCAGTTAAGCCCAGTAAGGCTTACAGTCGTGGCTCTGTGGTCATGGTCGACGAGATTATGCACGCCAGCCCTCCCAAGTTACGCTTCCCCGAGGCTGGCCTCCGTGTCATGGTCACCAGCCATTTTGGACCAAAGACCCGGCTGCGCATGGCCAGTCGCCTCATCATCACTGAGGTACGGATAGATAGGGATGCAACTACAGGAAAGAGATGAGGAGCAGATTGTTTCCATGTTAAAAAATGCAATGGTCTCAGATGTAGATTTTATAGTGTTCATTAGTCACCAATCAGAAAGAATCTGACTGAAACAGCGGGGGTCTACTTGGTGTATTCACTAGTCGCAGACCGTAGCAAAACATTTGGTCTGTTGCAAAAAGTTTAGCTCTTTGCAACGCAAACTGTTTACTCCAAACAGAATACGTTTTGCAACAAAAAATTGAGTTTCTATAGGTCCCTCCTGGTTTTGTTCTGCTTCTTTCTGTTTCCATTTGGTTCCTAGAGTAAACGGTAAACTGTTTCAGTTGAAAAACGTTTTGCAACAGGCCAAAAGTTTTTCTACGGTCTGTGACTAATGAAATCACCCCTGGACGTTTTCGGATGTGTACTGTAATGAACAGCTCCCTGTTTTGCCTCTTCCTGACAGCGTCAGAAGCTGGTCCAGGGTGCCAACGGGGTGGAGACCCAGGTTCTGGAGGGGAAGGTGGACATTGAGAATGGCAACGTGCCCGAAGACAAACCAGCAGAGGAGGAGCAGGAGAATGAAACCATCTCCCCCTTTCATATCCCTGGTGTGTGTGTTTTACCGGGATGTTTATGCAGACAGTGTGACATTACTGTCGATAGGAAATGTATTGTCGTCAAGACAAGATTGGTCCCATTTGCTTCCACTTCAGTAGACGTGTTGCCATTACCCAAATTATCCAGTGACTTTATCATATCATGACAAACTCTAATGATCTCTGACAGACTGTTATGTGCATGGCAAACACTGCCAAGTTTGTGTATGAAACAAACTTGTTTCAGCTGTCAAGTGCTTGATGATTAAAGTAGCTGATGAGTTAAATGAGTTGTGTGGGCTGGAACAAATAGCTTCAGACCTCTGTGGGTCTCCAGGACCAGAACACTGTTCTAGAATGTTGTATTGTAGTAGGTTCCTCTACGGAGTTTTTCATCACCACTGTGCTTCTGCTTGCTTTTCCAGACTCGTAGCCGGCTGGTTTACTGTAAAGCACTTTGACTGGATATAAAAAGGGCTTTATAAATACATACATTTGATTGATTTTTATCTGCCGCTGCTGTTCTGCAGATGGCATCGGCAGCAAGTGCAAGTGGCTGATCTCGTGGCCCCTGCTGCTCCTCCTGTTCTTCACCATCCCCAACTGTGCCAAGCCTCGCTGGGAGAAGTTCTTCATGGTCTCCTTCTTCCTTTCTACCGTCTGGATCGCTGTCTTCTCCTACTTCATGGTCTGGATGGTGAGTCTCAGGGTAGAGGGTGTGGGGGGGGTGCAAGGGGTGTTTGTCTGTCGTTCTGTTCACTTATCAGTCGTAACGTGTGTGTGTGTGTGTGGGGGGTGTGTCACAGGTCACCATCATCGGCTACACCCTTGGCATCCCAGATGTCATTATGGGCATCACTTTCCTGGCAGCGGGCACCAGCGTTCCAGACTGCATCGCCAGTCTCATTGTTGCTCGGCAAGGTACAGCTCTATTTTCTGTCATTTCCCTGAACTGTTTGATAGGACTAGGGCATCTAGTCATTGGCTTTCTTTCATTGGGGGGGTGGTCTTCGGACTGTACCATCTTTAGCGATACTCTTTAAGGCTTTTCCAAGTTAATTCTGGAGGTTGTTTTTATGTAAAATGCTAATATTTGAACAACAGCTATTTGTGTTTAGGATTGGGTGACATGGCAGTGTCCAACACCATCGGCAGTAATGTGTTTGATATCCTGGTTGGGCTGGGCGTTCCCTGGGCACTGCAGACCATGGCGGTCAGCTACGGCTCCGAGGTAAGAACAGCTATAGGGAACGGAGTAGGGTGAGGTTGCCTCCGGACACTGATCTTGGATCAGTTTAGCATTTTAGTTAGGATGGGGGGAGTGGAACTGATACCTTCACCCTGGAGCATAGCATAGGGAACAGAGCTCACTGCTGAGACGTACAACTGTAGCTCAATATGCACTGTAAATACTTGTAGTTTAGTAGTCATCTTTCTGGAAGTGAATACACTCAAATTAATTCAAGTGTTCATCACTCATGTTTTGAAGAGGGAATACATTTTTTTTAAGGATAAAGTGTTTCAGTATTGTGGGAGTCCTTGACCTTATTGTTGCTCCAGCTCTCTCCCACCTGTCTACTAGGAGTGCATCTCAATAGTATGACGTTCTCTGCTCATCATGGCCGGAGGAAGCCACTTAAGACTATAGAGATGCACCCCTTGAGTTGACTATGACTGGAGCCGTGTATTTATGGAGTTACACTATACCCAGGGCCGTGTATTTACAGAGTTACACTATGACCCGGGGCCGTGTATTTACAGAGTTGCACTATGACCCGGGGCCGTGTATTTACAGAGCTACACTATGACCCTGGGCCGTGTATTTACAGAGCTACTCTATGACCCAGGGCCGTGTATTTACAGAGCTACTCTATGACCCGGGGCCGTGTATTTACAGAGCTACACTATGACCCAGGGCCGTGTATTTACAGAGCTACACTATGACCCGGGGCCGTGTATTTACAGAGCTACACTATGACCCGGGGCCGTGTATTTACAGAGCTACTCTATGACCCGGGGCCGTGTATTTACAGAGCTACTCTATGACCCGGGGCCGTGTATTTACAGAGCTACTCTATGACCCGGGGCCGTGTATTTACAGAGCTACTCTATGACCCGGGGCCGTGTATTTACAGAGCTACTCTATGACCCGGGGACGTGTATTTACAGAGTTACACTATGACCCGGGGCCGTGTATTTACAGAGCTACTCTATGACCCGGGGCCGTGTATTTACAGAGCTACTCTATGACCCGGGGCCGTGTATTTACAGAGCTACTCTATGACCCGGGGCCGTGTATTTACAGAGCTACTCTATGACCCGGGGCCGTGTATTTACAGAGCTACTCTATGACCCGGGGCCGTGTATTTACAGAGCTACTCTATGACCCGGGGCCGTGTATTTACAGAGTTGGGAACAACTTTTAGAATGTTGAATATTATTCTAATTCTAAACTTTCAGTTAGAAAACATGATTGAAATATTCCCCGTCTAAAATTTAACGTGCACTATGCCTTCCCCCTCTAGGTCATGATCAACAGTCGCGGACTGGTCTACTCTGTGGTGTTGCTACTGGGATCTGTGGCTTTAACGGTGAGCAGATACCTTCTTTTATAGAGCATGACGCTTGTAATGCCTGGATAGTGGTTTCCATTCCCGACTCCACCCATATGTAAAAAATGATGCACGCATGATAAAGTCGCTTGGATAAAAGTGTCTGCTATATGGCAAATATTCTACATGTATTGTAGTCTCTACACACAGTATGACTGGTCAGCAGTGTAATATCTGACTGCTGCTGACCAGTCTGCCAGTGTATTGGGCTGTGGCCAGAGATCATTTCCTAAAATTACAAATTGTGCGTGTGGTTTTTCAATGGAGTCATCTGTTGACTGATGTACAACGGAGAAGATTGTCCGACGACAAACTTGTCTTTTTACATAATGCAACTCAGACAGTTGATGAAAGCGTATACTATTTGCATGTGTTCATGTGTCTCTGATTGGCCGTAGCTTTATGCAACCAGATTTTACTGGTTCTCTTTTCTGGATACGAATAATACTGCAAGGCTTCTATGTAAACGTGTGTGTGTGTGTGTGTGTGTGTGTGTGTGTGTGTGTGTGTGTGTGTGTGTGTGTGTGTGTGTGTGTGTGTGTGTGTGAAAAGTGCAATAAGCTGAATTGCACTAATGGAAAGGATCATTAGATGAGTTTGCTAATAAGGTACACAACATGCATGCTGTTGCACTGGGGCTGTTTGTTTTAAAGGGACCATGTGCAATTAAAAACATAGGTATCTTAAATCACAGCTAATTAGAAAATGTAATTGCTTACATATGACATTTGGGGGAATCATTTATAAATGTTAATACGCACAAATTTGATTGGACATTGTGCGTACGTCCATAATATTGTGATTTATCGACCCCGACCTTGATGTGAACGTGTGAGATTTGGTTTGGATTTTTTATCAATATGAAACAATCTTATTTTACTGAACTTTATTAATTAGGGTTATTATAAACTGCATTTACAGGTAATTTCTGTAAAAATGTAAGTAGTTGTCAATGTGGTCGCAGTTGTAAATGAGAACTTGTTCTCAAAAGGCCGACCTGGTTAAATAAAAATGGTGTGAATTAAATGTGAACATTTATGTCCCGTTCTTAACTGTTGGCCTCTGTGTGGAAGAGACAGATTAACAAAATGTTCAGTCATTTCTTGCATAAGACCAGTCAGGTGTCCAGAGGTCTGATGTACAGCTGTTACCCTCTGCAGAGTGACTATATACAGTGAGGGGAAAAAAGTATTTGATTCCCTGCTCATTTTGTAACTTTGCCCACTGACAAAGAAATGATCAGTCTATAATTTTAATGGTAGGTTTATTTGAACATTGCGAGACAGAATAACAACAAAAAAATCCAGAAAACCGCATGTCAAAAATGTTATAAAATGATTTGCATTTTAATGAGGGAAATAAGTATTTGACCCCCTCTCAATCAGAAAGACACCTGTCCACAGAAGCAATCAATCAGATTCCAAACTCTTCACCATGGCCAAGACCAAAGAGCTCTCCAAGGATGTCAGGGACAAGATTGTAGACCTAAACAAGGCTGGAATGGGCTACAAGACCATCGCCAAACAGCTTGGTAAGAAGGTGACAACAGCTAGTGCGATTATTCGCAAATGGAAGAAACACAAAAGAACTGTCAATCTCCCTCGGCCTGGGGCTCCATGCAAGATCTCACCTCGTGGAGTTGCAATGATCATGAGAACGGTGAGGAATCAGCCCAGAACTACACGAGAGGATCTTGTCAATGATCTTAAGGCAGCTGGGACCATAGTCACCAAGAAAACAATTGGTAACACACTACGCCGTGAAGGACTGAAATCCTGCAGCGCCCGCAAGGTCCCCCTGCTCAAGAAAGCACATATACAGGCCTGTCTGAAGTTTGCCAATGAACATCTGAATGATTCAGAGGACAACTGGGTGAAAGTGTTGTGGTCAGATGAAACCAAAATGGAGCTCTTTGACATCAACTCAACTCGCCGTGTTTGGAGGAGGTATGCTGCCTATGACCCCAAGAACACCATCCCCACCGTCAAACATGGAGGTGGAAACCTTAAGCTTTGGGGGTGTTTTTCTGTTAAGGGGACAGGACAACTTCACCGCATCAAAGGGACGATGGACGGGGCCATGTACTGTCAAATCTTGGGTGAGAACCTCCTTCCCTCAGCCAGGGCATTGAAAATGGGTCGTGGATGGGTATTCCAGCATGACAATGACCCAAAACACACGGCCAAGGCAACAAAGGAGTGGCTCAAGAAGAAGCACATTAAGGTCCTGGAGTGGCCTAGCCAGTCTCCAGACCTTAATCCCATAGAAAATCTGTGGAGGGAGCTGAAGGTTCGAGTTGCCAAACGTCAGCCTTGAAACCTTAATGACTTGGCGAAGATCTGCAAAGAGGAGTGGGACAAAATCCCTCCTGAGATGTGTGCAAACCTGGTGGCCAAGTACAAGAAACGTCTGACCTCAGTGATTGCCAACAAGGGTTTTGTCATGTTTTGCAGAGGGGTCAAATACTTATTTCCCTCATTAAAATGCAAATCATTTTATAACATTTTTGACATGCCTTTTCTTGGATTTTTTTGTTATTTTTGTCTCGCACTGTTCAAATAAACCTACCATTAAAATTATAGACTGATCATTTTTTTGTCAGTGGGAAAACGTACAAAATCAGCAGGGGATCAAATACTTTTTTCCCTCACTGTATAGGATGTACTGTGTTACCCTCTGCAGAGTGACTATATATAGGATGTACTGTGTTACCCTCTGCAGAGTGACTATATATAGGATGTGTGTTACCCTCTGCAGAGTGACTATATATAGGATGTGTGTTACCCTCTGCAGAGTGACTATATATAGGATGTACTGTGTTCCCCTCAGCAGAGTGACTATATATAGGATGTACTGTGTTCCCCTCTGCAGAGTGACTATATAGGATGTGTGTGTTACCCTCTGCAGAGTGACTATATAGGATGTGTGTGTTACCCTCTGCAGAGTGACTATATATAGGATGTACTGTGTTACCCTCTGCAGAGTGACTATATATAGGATGTGTGTGTTCCCCTCTGCAGAGTGACTATATATAGGATGTGTGTGTTCCCCTCTGCAGAGTGACTATATATAGGATGTGTGTGTAACCCTCTGCAGAGTGACTATATAGGATGTGTGTGTTACCCTCTGCAGAGTGACTATATATATATATGATGGGTGTGTTCCTCTCTGCAGAGTGACTATATATAGGATGTACTGTGTTCCCCTCTGCAGAGTGACTATATATAGGATGTACTGTGTTACCCTCTGCAGAGTGACTATATAAATATGATGGGTGTGTTCCTCTCTGCAGAGTGACTATATAAATATGATGTACTGTGTAACCCTCTGCAGAGTGACTATATAGGATTACTGTGTTCCCCTCTGCAGAGTGACTATATATAGGATGTACTGTGTTCCCCTCTGCAGAGTGACTATATAGGATGTGTGTGTTACCCTCTGCAGAGTGACTATATATAGGATGTACTGTGTTCCCCTCTGCAGATTGACTATATAGGATGTGTGTGTTACCCTCTGCAGAGTGACTATATATAGGATGTACTGTGTTACCCTCTGCAGAGTGACTATATATAGGATGTACTGTGTTCCTCTCTGCAGAGTGTATATATATATATTAGTTGAATGTGCTTATAACAAAATCACACAAAAATAATCAATGGAAATCCAATTTATCAACCCATGGAGGTATGGATTTGGAGTCGCACTCAAAATGAAAGTGGAAAACCACACTACAGGCTGATCCAACTTTGATGTAATGTCCTTTAAAATGAGGCTCAATAGTGTGTGTGTGTGTGTGTGTGGCCTCCACGTGCCTAGTGGAGGCCACGTGCCTTTAGTCAGCCACCAATGCTCCAGCCACCTCATGCTCCTGATGAGGTGGCGGATGGTCTCCTGAGGGATCTCCTCCCAGACCTGGACTAAAGCATCCGCCAACTCCTGGACAGTCTGTGGTGCAACGTGGCCTTGGTGGATGGAGCGAGACATGATGTCCTCAATTGGATTCAGGTCTGGGGAACGGGCGGGCCAGTCCATAGCATCAATGCCTTCCTCTTGCAGGAACTGCTGACACACTCCAGCCACATGAGGTCTAGCATTGTCTTGCATTAGGAGGAACCCAGGGCCAACCGCACCAGCATATGGTCTCACAAGGGGTCTGAGGATCTCATCTCGGTACCTAATGGCAGTCAGGCTACCTCTGGCGAGCACATGGAGGGCTGTGCGGCCCCCCAAAGAAATACCACCCCACACCATGACTGACCCACCGTCAAACAGGTCATGCTGGAGGATGTTGCAGGCAGCAGAACGTTCTCCACGGCGTCTCCAGACTCTGTCACGTCTGTCACATGTGCTCAGTGTGAACCTGCTCTCATCTTTGAAGAGCACAGGGTGCCAGTGGCGAATTTACCAATCTTGGTGTTCTCTGGCAAATGCCAAACGTCCTGCACGGTGTTGGGCTGTAAGCACAACCCCCACCTGTGGACGTCGGGCCCTCATACCACCCTCATGGAGTCTGTTTCTGACCGTTTGAGCAGACACATGCACATTTGTGGCCTGCTGGAGGTCATTTTGCAGGGCTCTGGCAGTGCTTCTCCTGCTCCTCCTTGCACAAAGGCGGAGGTAGCGGTCCTGCTGCTGGGTTGTTGCCCTCCTACGGCCTCCTCCAC